>NC_053024.1:346860099-347039880 GCF_003073215.2 Triticum urartu | reverse complement strand
ATCTCAACCAACACAGCAGGTGATCCTGAGGCACCAATGGCCGTCGTGTGGTGCACGACCTGCCTCGTGGGTCCCATGTGAAAACAAAGATGTTTTCACAGGAGTCAAATGACAATGTGGATAATGTTCAAATACTACTCTAAAGAATAACTAGGGCTTATCCAACTTTGGGGTGAACATGGTCACGGGATCCTAGTGTTAGAGTTAGTAAAATCGTTTAACCCGAGTAGGAGAGAGTTCAGAGTCCCAGAGTAAGGATCGTGGAGTAAAAGTTCCTAATACCACCCAGATGGCGACGTGGGCCCGTAAGGCACACTACCATGTTAGTAAAAAGTTTTGTAATGTCTAGGCTCGACTTCGGCCAAGCAGCGTGGAAGGGGGATTCCTACAGGCAGTCGGCTCTGATACCAACTTGTGACGCCCCCGATTCAATCGTACACTAATCATGCATGCAAATGTGTACGATCAAGATCAGGGACTCACGGGAAGATATCACAACACAACTCTAAAACATAAATAAGTCATACAAGCATCATATTACAAGCCAGGGGCCTCGAGGGCTCGAATACAAGAGCTCGATCATAGACGAGTCAGCGGAAGCAACAATATCTGAGTACAGACATAAGTTAAACAAGTTGCCATAAGATGGCTAGCACAAACTGGGATACAGATCGAAAGAGGCGTAGGCCTCCTGCCTGGGATCCTCCTAACTACTCCTGGTCGTCATCAGCGGGCAGCACGTAGTAGTAGGCACCTCCGGTGTAGTAGGAGTCGTCGACGGTGGTGGCGTCTGGCTCCTGGGCTCCAACATCTGGTTGCGACAACCAGGTAGAAGGGATAGGGGAAAAGAGGGAGAAAGCAACCGTGAGTACTCATCCAAAGTACTCGCAAGCAAGGAGATACACTACATATGTATGCATTGGTATCAACTGGAATAAGGCTATCATATGTGGACTGAACTGCAGAATGCCGGAATAAGAGGGGGATAGCTAGTCCTTTCGAAGACTATGCTTCTGGCAGCCTCCGTCTTGCAGCATGTAGAAGAGAGTAAACTGAAGTCCTCCAGGTATCATCACATAGCATAATCCTAACCGATGATCCTCCCCTCGTCGCCCTGTGAGAGAGCGATCACCGGTTGTATCTGGCACTTGGAAGGGTGTGTTTTATTAAGTATCCGGTTCTAGTTGTCATAAGGTCAAGGTACAACTCCAAGTCGTCCTGTTACCGAAGATCACGGCTATTCGAATAGATTAACTTCCCTGCAGGGGTGCACCACATAACCCAACACGCTCGATCCCATTTGGCCGGACACACTTTCCTGGGTCACGCTCGGCCTCGGAAGATCAACACGTCGCAGCCCTACCTAGGCACAACAGAGAGGTCAGCACGCCGGTCTAAATCCTATGGCGCAGGGGTCTGGGCCCATCGCCCATTGCACACCTGCACGTTGCGTACGCGGCCGGAAGCAGAACTAGCCCCCTTAATACAAGAGCAGGCTTACGGTCCAATCCGGCGCGCGCCACTCAGTCGCTGACGTCACGAAGGCTTCGGCTGATACCACGACGTTGAGTGCCCATAACTGTCCCCGCATAGATGATTAGTGCGTATAGGCCAGTGGCCAGACTCAGATCAAATACCAAGATCTCGTTAAACGTGTTATCTTGAAATAACCGCGAACGCCGACCAGGGCCAGGCCCACCTCTCTCCTAGGTGGTCTCAACCTGCCCTATCGCTTCGCCACAAAGATCCACACAGAGGGCCATCAGGAAAGTATGTCCTTCCAGCCCCCAATTCATGAATGAACTGCGGTTACTCCTCGAGCCAACCCGACTTTGGTCATCACATGTATCATGTATGAAGTATATAGTATATACCCGTGATCACGTCCCGAGTGATCACGGCCCGATAGTATAGCATGGCAGACGGACAAGAATGTAGGGCCACTGATGATAAACTAGCATCCTATACTAAACATTAGGATTGCAGGTAAAGGTAACAACAGTAGTAGCAAGGACAGGCTATGCATCAGGATAGGATGAACGGAAAGCAGTAACATGCTACACTACTCTAATGCAAGAAGTAGAGAGAAGAGTAGGCGATATCTAGTGATCAAGGGGGGGGGGGCTTGCCTGGTTGCTCTGGCAAGAGAGAGGGGTCGTCAACACCGTAGTCGTACTGGGTAGCAGCGGCGTCGGTCTCGGTGTCTAGCGAGAGAAGAGGGGGAAGAAACAATAAATATAATGCAAACAAATGCATGACGATGCATGACATGACAAAGCGTGATGCTAGGTGTGCCCTAACGCGGTACGAGGTGGTACCGGTGAAGGGGGAAAACATCCGGGAAAGTATCCCCGGTGTTTCGCGTTTTCGGGCAAAGGGGCAGGAGGGGGAAAGTTGCGAGTTTGATATGTTAGGGGTGCGTGGAGGACGAACGGGCTGCGTATCCGGGTTCGTCTCGTCGTTCTGAGCAACTTTCATGTAGAAAGTATTTTCATCTGAGCTACGGTTTATTTTCTATTAATTTCAAAAGATTGAAATCATTTTCAGGATTTATTTAATTATTTTAATGCAACATTATCCAGAATAGTGTTTGCTGACGTTAGCATGACGTCAGCAGTTGACTTGGTCAACCTGACAGGTGGGTCCCGTTCGTCATTGATTGTTTAGTCTAATTAGGGTTTAATTAACCTAACTAACTGATTAGATTAATTAACAGGATTAACTAACTTAATTAATTCATTAATTATTTTGATTATTAATTAATTAATTAATTATATATTTATTTTTATTTCAAAAAAAATGTTTTGGAGTGGGGCCCATTGTCATAGGGCCACTGGGCCTTAGCGGATCGGGTGCGCCCGATCGGGCGGTGCGGGCGAAGAGTGAGGGGTGCCAGCCCGCAGGGGCGCCCGAACGACCAACCCATGGCGCGGGCGGCCGGCGGTTCGCTGGAGCGCAGCCACGGCGAGCCGGCCGCGAAGGGCGCCAGCAGAGGGTGGCATGGGGGAGCAGGGGGGTGCGACGCGCGCAACGGCGGGGCCAGCGGTGGACTGAGCCGGCGAGGGCGCGCGGCGACGCAGGAGAGGAGCGGCGGCATCGGCGAGGCGAACGCACGCGGTGAGAAGCTGGTCGCAGTTCGAGCGGGCATCGGGAGGGCGTGGCCGCATGGTGGTCTCCGGCGACAGCAAGGGGCGAGGCAGTCGGGCGCCGGGCATGCTAGGCGGGACGCGACCACGCGCTCGTTCGGGAGGCCGCGGGCGCGAGCAGGCAATGGCGACGTGGGGCACGCAGGCCAAGGCGGAGGAGCGGGAAGGGGGAAGAGGGGAGTGTGCGTGCGCGGCGAGGAGAGAATGGAGGGGAGGGGCGAGGCGGAGCTCACATCGAGGAGCAAGGAACGGGGCAGTGTGCTCGACGGAGTTCGGGGAGGTCGACGGGGACGAGCGGCGGAGCGGGAGGCAGTCCAGCGGGGGAGCGTGCCGGCGCGGTCCAGGCGGCGTGGGGCGGCGCAGTCGTCGCGGCAGGGTTCGTTCCCCCGATCCGATCTGGATCGGGGAGGAGGGGGAAGAGCGAGTGGGGGGGGCGAGTGGGTGGCGGCTAGGGTTGCGGGGGGGTGAGGGGAGTGGATAAGGAGTGGGGTTTGGGCCGGCCGGTTGCTGGGCTGGCCGGCTGTGTGGCTAGTTGGGCCTCCTGGCCCAGGGGAGAGGGGGGGTTCTCTTTCTATTTTTTTTGTTCTTTTGTTTTCTGGTTTTAATCTTTTCTTTTATTTACTTTATTTGTTTCTGTTTTCTTTTTCTTATTTAATAGTTTATAGTTTTTAGAAAAAGTGAAACTCACCCCTCAATTAGATTTGTAAAGTCAACTGTTCTCACAAAAAGTCTGGGTCAAAAGTAAAGTACCTTGTATTCTCTATTAATTAAAAAGACATTTAATTTATTGTTTCGGTCATTGTTTTATTTATTTTAGTGCCTCTAATTATTTTATAATGATGTGGATCCTCCACCATAATTACTTATGATTTATCTGACACAACCCGATCAATTTAGTTTTAATACTTGAAAACCTTTGTTGTTTGCCTATTTTTGAATTTGAATTTCGAATCAGTTTTGAACTAACGCGAGATTAACAACAGTAACTGTGGTGACGTGGCATCGTTAACGTGGGATTACTGTAGCCTAATTATCCGGGCGTCACAACCAGTTTGCAGGTGCTCGATGATATCATGAAGGTGACGCAACCAAGCTCAGGAGGAGCTCGATGAAGATCGTGTTCGTTAGGTTGTCCCATTTCCTGTTGATTAGTAGTGGAGCCCAGTTGGGACGATCGGGGATCTGTATAGCATTTGGGGTAGTCTTCTTTTATTTTGGTTCCGTAGACAGACCTTGTCTGTATCTGGATGATGTAATGCTTTATTCATGTATTGTGTGAAGTGGCGATTGTAAGCCAACTATGTATCTCTTTCCCTTATGTATTACATGGGTTGTGTGAAGATTACCTCACTTGCGACATTGCTTACAATGTGGTTATGCCTCTAAGTCGTGCTTCGACACGTGGGAGATATAGCCGCATCGTGGGCGTTACAACCATGGACATATCACTATAGGTGTAATAGAGTGGTGGTTGTGGAGAAGAAAAAAAGGGAGAAGATAGTCTCACATCAACTAGGTTTGTCAACAGGCTATGGAGATGCCCATTAATAGATACCAATGTGAGTGAGTATGGATTGCCATGCAACGGATGCACTAGAGCTATAAGTGTATGAAAGCTCAATAAAAGAAACTAGTGGGTGTGCATCCAACTTGCTTGCTCACAAAGACCTAGGGCATTTTGAGGAAGCCCATCACTGGAATATACAAGCCAAGTTCTATAATGAAAGATTCCCACTAGTATATGAAAGTGACAACATAGGAGACTCTCTATCATGAAGATCATGGTGCTACTTTGAAGCACAAGTGTGGTAAAAGGATAGTAGCATTGCCCCTTCTCTCTTTTTCTCTCATTTTTTTATTTTGCTTATTTTGGCCTTTCTCTTTTTTTATGGCCTCTTTTCTCTTTTTTTATTTGGGCTTCTTTGGCCTCTTTTATTTATTTATTTTGGTCCGGAGTCTAATCCCGACTTGTGGGGGAATCATAGTCTCCATCATCCTTTCCTCACAGGGACAATGCTCTAATAATGATGACCATCACACTTTTATTTACTTACAACTCAAGAATTACAACTCGATACTTAGAACAAGATATGACTCTATATGAATGCCTCCGGCGGTGTACCGGGATGTGCAATGACTCATGAGTGACATGTATGAAAGAATTATGAACGGTGGCTTTGCCACAAATACAATGTCAACTACATGATCATGCATAGCAATATGACAATGATGGAGCGTGTCATAATAAACGGAATAGTGGAAAGTTGCATGGCAATATATCTTGGAATGGCTATGGAAATTCCATAATAGGTAGGTATGGTGTCTGTTTTGAGGAAGGTATATGGTGGGTTTAAGGTACCGGCGAAAGTTGCGCGGTACTAGAGAGGCTAGCAATGGTGGAAGGGTGAGAGTGCGTATAATCCATGGACTCAACATTAGTCATAAAAAACTCATATACTTATTGTGGAAATCTACAAGTTATCAAAGCAAAGTATTACGCACATGCTCCTAGGGGGATAGATTGGTAGGAAAAGACCATCGCTCGTCCCTGACCGCCAGTCATAAGGAGGACAACCAATAAATAAATCATGCTCCGACTTCATCACATAACGGTTCACCGTACGTGCATGCTACGGGAATCACAAACTTCAACACATGTATTTCTCAAATTCACAACTACTCAACTAGCATGACTCTAATATCACCATCTCCATATCTCAAAACAATCATCAAGTATCAAACTTCTCTTAGTATTCAACACACTCATAAGAGAATTTTATTATTCTTGAATACCTAGCATATTAGGATTTTAAGAAAATTAGCATGCTATTTAAGACTCTCAAAATAATCTAAGTGAACCATGAGAGTTCATCTATTTCTTCAAAATAAAACTACCACCATGCTCTAAAAGATATAAGTGAAGCACTAGAGCAAATGACAAACTACTCCGAAAGATATAAGTGAAGATCAATGAGTAGTCGAATAATTATGCAACTATGTGAAAACTCTCTAACATTTAATAATTTAAGATCTTGGTATTTTATTCAAACAGCAAGAAAAGCAAAATAAAATGACATTCTAAGAATGGCAAACATCATGTGAAGAAGCAAAAACTTAGGATCAACCGAAACTAACCGATAGTTGTTGAAGAAGAAAGGTGGGATGCCAACCGGGGAATCCCCAAGCTTAGATGCTTGAGACTTCTTTAAATATTATCTTGAGATTCCTTGGGCATCCCCAAGCTTGAGCTTTTGTGTCTCCTTAATTCCTCTCATATCACGGTCTCCCTAAATCTCAAAAGCTTCATCCACACAAAACTCAACAAGGACTCGTGAGATAAGTTAGTATAAACCATTGTCAAAACCTTATCATACTATACTGTAACAAATCACTAAAATTATTATTCAACATTGCATACTAAATGCCTCTGCATATTTAATAGTCCTATCCTCAAATAGAATCATTAAAGAAGCAAACATATGCAAACATAATAGCAATCTGCCTAAACAGTATAGTCTGTAAAGAATGCAGCAACATCCATACTTCCCTAGCTCAAACAATTATGGAAGAAAATTCCCACTGTAGTAAATTTATCAGAGCTTAATATGCAAAAGGTTTCAACATTTTATCACATTCTGACTTTCTAGGGAATTATTGCAACAGCGGTAAACTTTCTGTTTTCAAACAACAACATGTGGACTTCCAAAATAGGCATAGTAAATGCTATCAATGCCACTTTTATTGAAATAAAAGATGCAAAACATTGTTCCAAATAACAGCAAGCAAATCCTAACAAAATAAATTGACTCTCCAAGCAAAACACATATCATGTGGTGAATAAAAATATAGCTCCAAGTAAAGTTACCGATAGAAGTAGACAAAAGAGGGGATGCCTTCCGGGGCATCCCCAAACTTTGGCTTTTAGGTGTCCATAGATTATCTTGGGGGTGCCATTAGAATCCCCAAGCTTAGGCTCTTTCCACTCCTTGTTCCATAATCCATCAAATCTTTACCCAAAACTTGAAAACTTCACAACACAAAACTTAAAGTAGAAAATCTCGTGAGCTCCGTTAGCAAAAGAAAACAAAAGACCACTTCAAGGTACTATAATTAACTCATTGTTTATTTATATGGGTGTTATAACTACTGTATTCCAACTTCTCTATGGTTTATAAACTATTTTACTAGCCATAGATTCATCAAAATAAGCAAACAACACACGAAAAAAAGAATCTGTCAAAAACAGAAAAGTCTGTAGTAATCTGTAGCTAGCGCAAGATCTGGAATACCAAAAATTATAAAATAAATTGCTCGATGTGAGGAATTTATCTATTAATCATCTGCAAAAAGAATTAACTAAATAGTACTTCCAAACAAAACTGGCAGCAATTCTCGTGAGCGCTAAAGTTTCTGTTTTTTTATAGCATGATCAACAAGACTTTCCCCAAGTCTTCCCAAAGGTTCTACTTGTTACAAACACTAATTAAAAGCATAAAACCACATATAAACAGAGTCTAGATGAATTATTTATTACTAAAAAGGAACAAAAAGCATGGAACAAAAATAAAGTTTGGTTGCCTCCCAACAAGCGCTATCGTTTAACGCCCCTAGCTTGGCATGATGATTTCAATGATGCTCATATAAAGGATAAGAATTGAAACATAAAGAGAGCATCACGAAGAATATGACTAGCACATTTAACTCTAACCCACTTCCTATGCATAGGGATTTTGTGAGCAAACAACTTGTGGGAACAATAATCAACTAGCATAGGAGGGCAAAACAAGCATAACTTCAAAACTTTAAGCACATAGAGAGGAAACTTGATATTATTGCAACTCCTACAAGCATATATTCCTCCCTCATAATAATTTTCAGTAGCATCATGAATGAATTCAACAATATAACTATCACATAAAGCATTCTTTTCATGGTCTACAAGCATAGAAATTTTACTACTCTCCACAGAAGCAAAATTCTTCTCATGAATAATAGTGGGAGCAAACTCAACAAAATAACTATCATGTGATTGAAAATTAAGATCAAGATGACAAGTTTCATGGTTATCATTATTCTTTAAAGCATACGTGTCATCACAATAATCATCATAGATAGGAGGCATGCTTTCATCATAATAAATTTGCTCATCAAAACTTGGGGGGCAAAAATATCATCTTCATCAAAAATAGCTTCCCCAAGCTTGTGGCTTTGCATATCATTAGCATCATGGATATTCAAGGAAATCATACTAACAACAATGCAATCATGCTCATCATTCACATATTTTGTGCCAAACATTTTATCGATTTCTTCTTATAGCACTTGAGCACAATTTTCCTTTCCATCATACTCACGAAATATATTAAAAAGATGAAGCGTATGAGGTAAACTCAATTCCATTTTTTATAGTTTTCTTTTATAAACTAAACTAGTGATAAAACAAGAAACTAAAAGACTTGATTGCAAGATCTAATGATATACCTTCAAGCACTCACCTCCCCGGCAACGGCGCCAGAAAAGAGCTTGATGTCTACTACACAACCTTCTTCTTGTAGACGTTGTTGGGCCTGCAAGTGCAGAGGTTTGTAGGACAGTAGCAAATTTCCCTCAAGTGGATGACCTAAGGTTTATCAATCCGTAGGAGGCGTAGGATGAAGATGGTCTCTCTCAAGCAACCCTGCAACCAAATAACAAAGAGTCTCTTGTGTCCCCAACACACCCAATACAATGGTAAATTGTATAGGTGCACTAGTTCGGCGAAGAGATGGTGATACAAGTGGTATATGGATAGTAGATAAAGGTATTTGTAATCTGAAATTATAAAAACAGGAAGGTAACTAATGATAAAAGTGAGCGTAAACGGTATTGCAATGCATTGAAACAAGGCCTAGGGTTCATACTTTCAGTAGTGCAAGTCCTCTCAACAATAATAACATAATTGGATCACATAACTATCCCTCAACATGCAACAAAGAGTCACTCCAAAGTCACTAATAGCGGAGAACGAACAAAGTGATTATGGTAGGGTACGAAACCACCTCAAAGTTATTCTTTCCAATCAATTCGTTGGGCTATTCCTATAAGTGTCACAAACAACCCTAGAGTTCGTACTAGAATAGACACAAATCAACCAAAACCCTAATGTCACCTAGATACTCCAATGTCACCTCAAGTGTCCGTGGGTATGATTATACGATATGCATCACACAATCTCATATTCATCTATTCAACCAACACATAGAACCTCGAAGAGTGGCCCAAAGTTTCTACCGGAGAATCATGACGAAAACGTGTGCCAACCCCTATGCATAGGTTCATGGGCGGAACCCGCAAGTTGATCACCAAAACATACATCAAGTGAATCACGTGGTATCCCATTGTCACCACAGATACGCACGGCAAGACATACATCAAGTTTTCTCAAATCTTTAAAGACTCAATCTGATAAGATAACTTCAAAGGGGAAACTCAATCCATTACAAGAGAGTAGAGGGGGGAAGAAACATCATAGGATCCAAATATAATAGCAAAGCCCGCGATACATCAAGATCGTATCACCTCAAGAACACGAGAGAGAGAGAGATCAAACACATAGCTATTGGTACATACCCTCAGCCCCGAGGGAGAACTACTCCCTCCTCGTCATGGAGAGCACCGGGATGATGAAGATGGCCACCGGAGAGGGATTGCCCCCTCCGGCAGGGTGCCGGAACGGGTCTAGATTGGCTTTCGGTGGATACGGAGGCTTCTGGTGGCAGAACTCCTGATCTATTGTGCTCCTTGATGTTTTTAGGGTATATGGAGATATATAGGCGGAAGAAGTACGTCAGGGGGGCACGAGGGGCCCACGAGGGTGGAGGGCGCGCCCTAGGGGGGTGGGCGCGCCCCCTACCTCGTGGCCTCCTTGAAGGTTCCCTTATGTGCACTTCAAGTCTTCTGGGCTTCTTTCCTTCCAAAAATGAGTTCCGTGAAGTTTCAGGTCAATTGGACTCCGTTTGATTTTCCTTTTCTTCGAAACCCTAAAACAAGGTAAAAACAGAAACTGGCACTGGGCTCTGGGTTAATAGGTTAGTCCCAAAAATGATATAAAAGTGTATAATAAAGCCCATAAACATCCAAAACAGATAATATAATAGCATGGAACAATAAAAAATTATAGATACGTTGGAGACGTATCAGTCCTCCTTGGACCCAGGCTTGGGCCGTGTGCGATTGGGCGAGGCATCGAAACCCAACCATTTCTGTAGGTATGTACATCCCACACGGTAATCCGAGAAAATCATTTCCATAGGTATGTACATCCCACACGGTAATCCAAGAAAATCATTTCCGTAGGTATGTACATCTCACACGGTGAATCCCAGGAAAAACATTTTCGTTCATATGTATATCACACATAGTCAATCCAAGGAATACGGTTCCGTTCTTATGTACATCCCACACAGTCAATCTAGGGAAAACGTTTCCGTTCGTACGTACACCCCACACGGTTTTATGTGTTGGCTCGTGTCTGAAAGGTGTAACTATCACACACAGTCTTCCTTGGTTAACTGTTTGCTTTTATTAACTATATCACACACGATTTGATGAAGAAAACTATGTGGCACTGGGCTATCCATCGCAAGCGCTTTTACTGCTAGAACCATTTGCAAAGATCCATGACACATTTAGCAGGTTTATTAATTTACAATTAATTTACAATTAATAATTCTAGTATTACGCAAATTCACATTTCATATCGAACAACTGTTTGCCAATTTCATATCAGGCACATAAATATATTAGAACATCGCAATACGGTAGCTACATGAAAACAGCACAGTACAACATATAGCTAGTTCAACTTCATAAGAACAATATATTCATTTCCCTAATCGAGATCATCCAGGCTCGTCTTATCCACCTCTGCTTTAGTTCAGTAAGAACCCATTTTGCACGGGCCAACTGGGAAAGTGCCTCCTCCTTCGCAAACTCCATCTTAGCAAAGTCTGATTTAAAAAATCTGAGCTCATTCTCCACCTTCAACTTTTTATCCGGCATCTTGAAATATGCTTTAGTGTTGACAAGATTTTCTCTAAGCCTACGTGTGTTCTCTTCCTCATACATGCTCCAGAGCTTCGTTAGGCAGGTCTTCAAAGACTGTGGACACTCTTAATCAACCCACTCCAAGTAAGAACACTTCCGTTCATCCTATAATATTTAAAAGTATATCAGTAACAATTGTAGGGGAAATGGGTTTATAGCAACATAGAAAATCACCAATGCTTATTTTGAAAAACTGAAGAAACATGTTAATTATGACATATCTTCTCAAAAAGATCAATGTGCAAATGAAATAATTGGTACTGAGACAACAACCAAATTCTGGAACATCAGAAGCTATAATTAACTACAACGATGCTGCAAGTTCTTACTCATTTACAATAAATAACAAATTGAACATTTTATGAGGAAGGTAAATATAACTGCAACAACATAGCAACAGTGTTTGGATGACAGAAAATGGATACTAACAGGTGTGTACATGCACAAATTTAGTAACATAGAATTAATAGCACTAAGGCCGTCCACTATGTAAGCAAAAACTGGGGTAAAGACAACTGTTCCTACATCTCGCACCGGTGCCCTGCACTAGCGAGCCGATGCAGCGGAAAAAAATCAGGGACCTAGACTCCGGAGCACGTAGTTGCTCCGATGCCCAGTTCCTTGGTTCCATAAATATTTAGTATTTTACTGCTTGGTTGCTCGGATGTGTGGACCAAAGTTGGCTGCACAAACTACTGAAGTGGTTCCAAATAATTTTCTAATGGCACAACTAATGAGATGGCAACAATTTAAGATACTAGGTACAAATTGTGACACTATCTCAGGATGCATTTGGTTGAAGGTGTGGTATGAATGGGTTGGGACCGTGACAGTGTCTGAATCACATCTATCAAATGATTTGTAACAATGAAAGAGGGTCTAACCTTCTCTGCACATGCCAGAAACTTCCTCCCACTGTCCACAGAATGAAACGCAACTAGCTTCACGCATGGAGATTGATGGTGATAACGAGCAGATAGATCTTCAGCCACCCCGCTCCATTCGTTGCCACTGATCGTCTTAGGGAGCTACAAGAGGAAGAAATGACTCAAATCGACCTCCGGGTAAAAACCCTTCATTCCAAGTCATAGCCCGAGACAGAGAAGAGAGGACCCGGGTGGTGAAGGAGTAGTCGCCGGAGGAGGAACCGCTGGAGATGTCTTTGAAGAAGACCACGGCGACCCTGGCAGTAGGATGCGAGACAACAAGAGCAAGGAAGCGGATATAGCTTAGCAAGGAAGGAAGGAAGGAGGAAACAGGGGAAATGTGACTTGTGGTCGGGGAGAAAAGGGGGTGGGGGTAGATATTTTGGTGGTAGGCCAAAATTTTGGAAAGGTGGAGGGAAACTTTGCGCGCGGTGCCAACGAACCATTCACTTTGAACAATTGTGTGCATCGCAAACGATTCTTCTGCTTTACATGCATGGGATGAGTTTGATAATTCAAAATTTGGTCTCAAGGCATGGGCAAATTCACTTTAGACGCATGTGGTGCTGCTGGACCATTCACTTTGAACGATTGTGTGCATCACAAACGATTATTTTGCTTTACGCGCATGGGATGAGTTTGATAATTCAAATTTTGGTGGAAATTTCCCCGGGTATGTCATTGCATAATTTAACATTGCTTGCTAATTTGGGCACACAAAAGAGCGTACAACAGACAAACCACACTTACTGAATCTAGAAATTTTAGTAATTACACACAGCCAGTTGACCTAAACATTTCTCTAACAAAAGACCAACATTAAAAACAAAGCCTAAGTACGCATAATTAAAAATCCGCCGCTGCGCCGGCCTATGCATCGCCGGTGTGAGATGAGATGTCGATGACTTGTCTTGGTGACATGCCGCCGTTGGTGGACTCCGCATCCCCCTACTGAAGTCGACCGCGTCCTCGTCCTTTTCCTCGTCCTCCTCCTTGGTGCCGCCCTCAAGGTTGTAGTACTCATAGTAGTGCCTGTGCCAGAGCTCGCATTGGTACTCCACCGCCGATTCCTCGACGGAGAGACTCTTCTCTACCTCGACCTCAGCCACGCGCAACTCCTTCTCCCGGCGCTCCTCGATCTCCGCCGCCTCCTGCATCTCCAGCTCCCGCTCGGCGACCTCATGAGGAAGCAGGTGCTCCATGGCCACCGCCGCCTTTTCAAACGTCGGTTCCATGCTGGAGTCCGAGGTGGCCTGGAATATCTTGGCATGTGCATCCTCGATCTTGCCGTGATGGCCTTGACCCGGGCCAGGGTGACATCAGCGGCACGGACGGCAGCTCGAGCGCTCTCGACATTTGTAGCAACCATCACAGCAGAAGTTGCAGCCGTCTCGGCTGCTGCAGCTGCCCTGTCGGCTGCCAAAGACGCCCTCTCAGTGGAAGCCGCCGCGCTCAATGCGGATGCGGCGGCACTCTCGGCGTAGGCGGCTGTGCTCTCGGCACAGGCGGTGGCGCTTGGGGGAACGCGGCCATCGTACAGGCCTTCACGAAGTGTTTCGACGACGTCATCTTTGAAGAAGGGGGTGCGGGAATGGGGATTGGGATTCGCGGATTCCGCAGTTGCCGGCACTAGAGCAGACAAGCCGACGAAGCTTAAGGAGGGAGACTTGAATAGACCCAGATATTTTCATCGCAAAAGGTTCGTATAAAACAACTGTGTGTGATGTTGTAGATATTTTTTATTAGCTGTGAAAGATGAATTTGGAATAAAGTGCCAACGGATGGTGTTTTATATGAATGAGAAATTTTGTAGTACTAATACAACTGTGATGTCAAATTTTGGAAAATTTCAGGGGTCATTTGACCTTCTAAGACATTTAAGTGATTTTCTAGCCAGTTAATGACCGTAATTGAAATTTGAACTACATGTACATGCAACAACTAACCATAACGGTTTGAAAACTCATATTTGGTGTACTTATGTGTGATTTAATTCCATGTGCAGTAAATTGGATGGAATTTTCAAACATATTGGTCTAACGGCTATGACACAATTAAGCATGGAGTGACATGGCATTTCAATTCCAAAAAAAATAAAAAAATCAGAAACACATGAAACCTTGGTTGATGTAATGTCATGCCACCAAGATGATATGGTAAAGAAATTGGCATGTTTGACGACAGTTTGGACACACACCCCTCACAAACCGGAGCAACTCGCTAGACGGTTCGTGGTTCCGAGAGGGAACAATGCATGTTTGATGACGAACGGGAGATAGCTTCCTCTTATGGCCATCAATTTTTTTTACGTCTAACGTGCACTACTGCTACCTCTTTTAGCACTGCGTTGGTTTTCCCCGAAGAGGAAGGGACGATGGAGCAAAGTAGCGTAAGTATTTCCCTTAGTTTTTGAGAACCAAGGTATCAATCCAGTAGGAGGCTACGCGCGAGTCCCTTGCACCTGCACAAAACAAATAAATCCTCGCAACCAGCGCAAATAGGGGTTGTCAATCCCTATAGGGCCACTTACGAGAGTGAGATCTGATAGATATGATAAGATAATATTTTTGGTATTTTTATGATAAAGATTCAAAGTAAAATAAAGACAAAGTAAATAACTAAGTAGTAGGAGATTAATATGATGAAGATAGACCCGGGGTCCATAGGTTTCACTAGTGGCTTCTCTCGAGAGCATAAGTATTCTACGGTGGGTGAAAAATTACTGTTGAGCAATTGACAGAATGGAGCATAGTTATGAGAATATCTAGGTATGATCATGTATATATGCATCATGTTCGAGACAAGTAGACCAACTCCTGCCTGCATCTACTACTATTACTCCACTCATCGACCGCTATCCAGCTTGCATCTAGAGTATTAAGTTAAAAACAGAGTAATGCCTTAAGCAAGATGACATGATGTAGAGGGATAGACTCATTCAATATGAAGAAAACCCCATCTTGTTATCCTCGATGGCAACAATACAATACGTGCCTTGCTGCCCTTACTGTCATCGGGAAAGGACACCGCAAGATTGAACCCAAAGCTAAGCACTTCCCCCATTGCAAGAAAGATCAATCTAGTAGGCCAAACCAAACTGATAATTCGAAGAGACTTGCAAAGATAACCAATCATACATAAAAGAATTCAGAGAAGATTCAAATATTATTCATAGATAGACTTGATCATAAACCCACAATTCATCGGTTTCAACAAACACACCGCAAAAAGAAGATTACATCGAATAGATCTCCACAAGAGAGGGGGAGAACATTGTATTGAGATCCAAAAAGAGAGAAGAAGCCATCAAGCTACTAACTATAGACCCGAAGGTCTGAGGTAAACTACTCACACTTCATCGGAGGGGTTATGGTGTTGATGAAGAAGCCCTCCGTGATCGATGCCTCCTCCGGCGAAGCTCCGGAACAAGCCCCAAGATGGGATCTCGCGGATATAGAAAGTTACGGCGGTGGAATTAGGGTTTTGGCTCCGTATCTGATCGTTTGGGGGTACGTTGGTATATATAGGAGGAAGAAGTACGCGGTGGAGCAACACGGGGCCCACGAGGGTGGAGGGCATGCCTGGGGGGGTAGGCGCGCCCCCCTACCTCGTGGCCTCCTGTTACGTGTATTGAAGTAGGGTCCAAGTCTCCTGAGTTGTATTCAATGAGAAAATCATGTTCCTGAAGGTTTCATTCCGTTTGGACTCCGTTTGATATTCCTTTTCTTCGAAACCCTAAAACAGGCAAAAAAACAGCAATTCTGGGCTGGGCCTCCGGTTAATAGGTTAGTCCCAAAAATAATATAAAAGTGGATAATAAAGCCCAATAATGTCCAAAACAGTAGATAATATAGCATGGAGCAATCAAGAATTATAGATACGTTGGACACGTATCAAGCATCCCCAAGCTTAATTCCTGCTCGTCCTCGAGTAGGTAAATGATAAAAACAGAATTTTTGATGCGGAGTGCTACTTGGCATAATTTTAATGTAATTCTTCTTAATTGTGGTATGAATATTCAGATCCAAAAGATTCAAGACAAAAGTTCATATTGACATAAAAATGATAATACTTCAAGCATACTAACAAAGCAATTATGTCTTCTCAAAATAACATGGCTAAAGAAAGTTATCCCTACAAAATCATATAGTCTGGCTATGCTCTATCTTAACCACACAAAATATTTAAATCATGCACAACCCCGATGACAAGCCAAGCAATTGTTTCATACTATTGACATTCTCAAAACTTTTTCAATCTTCACGCAATACATGAGCGTGAGCCATGGATATAGCACTATAGGTGGAATAGAGTGGTGGTTGTGGAGAAGACAAAAAGGAGAAGATAGTCTCACATCAACTAGGCGTATCTACGGGCTATGGAGGTTCCCATCAATAGATATCAATGTGAGTGAGTAGGGATTGCCATGCAACGGATGCACTAGAGCTATAAGTATATGAAAGCTCAAAAAGAAACTAAGTGGTTGTGCATCCAACTTGCTTGCTCATGAAGACCTAGGGCAATTTGAGGAAGCCCATCATTGGAATATACAAGCCAAGTTCTATAATGAAAAATTCCCACTAGTATATGAAAGTATAACATGAGAGACTCTCTACTATGAAGATCATGGTGTTACTTTGGAGCACAAGTGTGGTAAAAGGATAGTAACATTGTCCCTTCTCTCTTTTGCTCTCATTTTTTATTTGGGCCTTTTCTCTTTTTTATGGCCTCTTTTCTTTCCCTTTTTTTATTTGGGCTTCTTTGGCCTCTTTTATTTATTTTTCGTCCGGAGTCTCATCCCGACTTGTGGGGGAATCATAGTCTCCATCATCCTTTCCTCACTGGGACAATGCTCTAATAATGATGACCATCACACTTTTATTTACTTACAACTCAAGAATTACAACTCGATACTTAGAACAAGATATGACTCTATATGAATGCCTCCGGCGGTGTACCGGGATGTGCAATGACTCATGAGTGACATGTATGAAAGAATTATGAATGGTGGCTTTGCCACAAATACAATGTCAACTACATGATCATGCATAGCAATATGACAATGATGGAGCGTGTCATAATAAACGGAATAGTGGAAAGTTGCATGGCAATATATCTCGAAATGGCTATGGAAATGCGATAATAGGTAGATATGGTGGCTGTTTTGAGGAAGGTATATGGTGGGTTTAAGGTACCAGCGAAAGTTGCACGGTACTAGAGAGGCTAGCAATGGTGGAAGGGTGAGAGTGCGTATAATCCATGGACTCAACATTAGTCATAAAGAACTCATATACTTATTGCAAAAAACTACAAGTTATCAAAGCAAAGTATTACGCGCATGCTCCTAGGGGGATAGATTGGTAGGAAAAGACCATCACTCATCCCCGACCACCACTCATAAGGAAGACAATCAATAAATAAATCATGTTCCGACTTCATCACATAATAGTTCACCATACGTGCATGCTACGGGAATCACAAGCTTCAACACAAGTATTTCTCAAATTCACAACTACTCAAGTAGCATGAATTTCATATCACCATCTCCATATCTCAAAACAATTATCAAGTATCAAACTTCTCATAGTATTCAACACACTCATAAGAGAGTTTTATTATTAATCTTGCATACCAAGCATATTAGGATTTTAAGCAAATTACCATGCTATTAAGACTCTCAAAATAGTCTAAGTGAAGCATGAGAGATCACTAGTTTCTATAAAACAAATCCACCACCGTGCTCTAAAAGATATAAGAGAAGCACTAGAGCAAAATTATATAACTCAAAAGATATAAGAGAAGCACATAGAGTATTCTAACAAATTCCAAATCAAGTATGGCTCTCTCAAAATGTGTGTACAGCAAGGATGATTGTGGTAAACTAACAAGAAAAGACTCAAATCATACAAGACGCTCCAAGCAAAACACATATCATGTGGTAAATAAAAATATAGCTCCAAGTAAAGTTACCGATAGAAGTAGACGAAAGAGGGGATGCCTTCCGGGGCATCCCCAAGATTTGGCTTTTAGGTGTCCTTAGATTATATTGGGGGTGCCATGGGCATCCCCAAGCTTAGGCTCTTGCCACTCCTTGTTCCATAATCCATCAAATCTTTACCCAAAACTTGAAAACTTCACAACACAAAACTTAAAGTAGAAAATCTCGTGAGCTCCGTTAGCGAAAGAAAACAAAAGACCACTACAAGATACTGTAATGAACTCATTATTTATTTATATGGGTGTTATACCTACTGTATTCCAACTTATCTATGGTTTATAAACTATTTTACTAGCCATAGATTCATCAAAATAAGCAAACAACACACCAAAAACAGAATCTGTCAAAAACAGAACAGTCTGTAGTAATCTGTAGCTAGCGCAAGATATGGAACCCCAAAAATTCTAAAATAAATTACTGGACGTGAGGAATTTATCTATTAATCATCTGCAAAAATAATTAACTAAATATCGCTTTTCAAATAAAAATGAAATCAGTTCTCGTGAGCGCTAAAGTTTCTGTTTTTTACAGCAAGTTCAACAAGACTTTCCCCAAGTCTTCCCAACGGTTCTACTTGGCACAAACACTAATTAAACACAAAAAAACACAACCAAAACATAGTCTACATAAATTATTTACCAAATAACAGTAAGGTTAAATATTGGGTTGACTCCCAACAAGCGCTTTTCTTTAAAGCCTTATAGCTAGGCATAATATTTCATTGATGCTCACATGAAAGACAAGAATTGAAGCACAAAGAGAGCATCATAAAAAATGTGACAAACACATTTAAGTCTAAAATACTTCCTATGCATAGGCATCTTATAGGAAAACAAATTATCAAGGCGAGCAAAAACTAGCATATGCAAGGAAGCGGAAAGAAACAATAGCAATCTCAACATAACGAGAGGTAATTTAGTAACATGAAAATTTCTACCACCATATTTTCCTCTCTCATAATAATTATATGTAGGATCATAAGCAAATTCAACAAAATAGCTATCACATAAAATATTTTCAACACGATCCACATGCATGCAAAGTTGACACTCTTCCAAAATAGTGGGATTAACATTGACTAAAGTCATGACCTTTCCAAACCCACTTTTATCAAAAACTTTGTAAGATTGAACATTCTCCAAATATGTGGGATCTAAAGTCGACACTCTTCCAAACCCACTTTCAATAATATTGCAAACACTATTATCAATCTCATATTCATCATGGGGCTTAAATAAATTTTCAATATCATAAGAAGAATCACCCCAATCATGATCATTACAACAAGTAGTAGACATAGCAAAACTAGCATCCCCAAGCTTAGGGTTTTGCATATTATTAGCACAGTTGACATCAAAATAATTTATAGTAAAATCATTGCAATCATGCTTTTTATTCAATGACCTATCGTGAATCGCTTCATAAAGTAATTCATCACACTTTTCAGATTCACGAATTTCAAGCAAAACTTAATAAAGATAATCTAGTGCACAAAACTCACTAGCAATTGGTTTATCATAATTGGACCTCTTAAAAAGATTAGCAAGTGGATGAGGATCCATAGATCTTAGGTTCTCTATTTAGTAATAAATAAACAACTATTCTAACCATACGAGCAAACAAGAAGCAAGCGGACAAAAGGAGGCAAATAGAGAAAGAGAGGGAGGATAGAGAGAGAGAGGGCAAATAAAACGGCAAGGGTGAAGTGGGGGAGAGGAAAACGAGAGGCAAATGGCAAATAATGTAATGCAGGCGATAAGGGTATGTGATGGGTACTTGGTATGTTGACTTTTGCATAGACCTCCCCGGCAACGGCGCCAGAAATCCATCTTGCTACCTCTTTTAGCACTGCGTTGGTTTTCCCCGAAGAGGAAGGGATGATGCAGCAAAGTAGCATAAGTATTTCCCTTAGGTTTTGAGAACCAAGGTATCAATCCAGTAGGAGGGTACACGCGAGTCCCTCGTACCTGCAAAAAACAAATAAATGCTCGCAACCAACGCAAATAGGGGTTGTCAATCCCTATAGGGCCACATACGAGAGTGAGATCTGATAGATATGATAAGATAATATTTTTGGTATATTTATGATAAATATGCAAATTAAAATAAAGGCAAAGTAAATAGCAAAGTAAATAACTAAGTAGTAGGAGATTAATATGATGAAGATAGACCCGGGGGCCATAGGTTTCACTAGTGGCTTCTCTCGAGAGCATAAGTATTCTACGGTGGGCGAACAAATTACTGTTGAGAAATTGACAGAATTGAGCATAGTTATGAGAATATCTAGGTATGATCATGTATATAGGCATCACATCCGAGACAAGTAGACCGACTCCTGCCTGCATCTACTACTATTACTCCACTCATCGACCGCTATCCAGCATGCATCTAGAGTATTAAGTTAAAAACAGAGTAACGCCTTAAGCAAGATGACATGATGTGGAGGGATAGACTCATGCAATATGAAGAAAACCCCATCTTGTTATGCTCGATGGCAACAATAACGTGCCTTGCTGCCCTTACTGTCACCGGGAAAGGACACCGCAAGATTGAACACAAAGCTAAGCACTTCTCTCATTGCAAGAAAGATCAATCTAGTAGGCCAAACCAAACTGATAATTCGAAGAGACTTGCAAATATAACCAATCATACATAAAAGAATTCAGAGAAGATTCAAATATTATTCATAGATAGACTTGATCATAAACCCACAATTCATCGGTCTTAACAAACACACCGCAAAAAGAAGATTACATCGAATAGATCTCCCCAAGAGAGGGGGAGAACATTGTATTGAGATCCAAAAAGAGAGAAGAAGCCATCAAGCTACTAACTATGGACCCGAAGGTCTGAGGTAAACTACTCACACTTCATCGGAGGGGCTATGGTGTTGATGAAGAATCCCTCCGTGATCGATGCCTCCTCCGGCGGAGCTCCGGAATAGGCCCCAAGATGGGATCTCGTGGATACAGAAAGTTACGGCGGTGGAATTAGGGTTTTGGCTCCGTATCTGATCGTTTGGGGGTACGTTGGTATATATAGGAGGAAGAAGTACGTCGGTGGAGCAACACGGGGCCCACGAGGGTGGAGGGCATGCCTGGGGGGGTAGGCGCGCCCCCCTACCTCGTGGCCTCCTGTTACGTGTATTGAAGTAGGGTCCAAGTCTCCTGAGTTGTATTCAATGAGAAAATCATGTTCCTGAAGGTTTCATTCCGTTTGGACTCCGTTTGATATTCCTTTTCTTCGAAACCCTAAAACAGGCAAAAAAACAGCAATTCTGGGCTGGGCCTCCGGTTAATAGGTTAGTCCCAAAAATAATATAAAAGTGGATAATAAATCCCAATAATGTCCAAAACAGTAGATAATATAGCATGGAGCAATAAAAAATTATAGATACGTTGGAGACATATCAACTACCACAACTGTAATGTGAAATTTTTGAAAATCCAAGGGGTCATTTGACCTTTTAAAGACATTTAAGTGACTTTCTAACCATTTAATGACCGTGATTCAAATTTGATCTACATCTACATGCAACGCCTAATCAAAACAGTTTGAAAAATCATATATGTGTACTTGTGTGCGAGTTTATTCCATGTGCAGTAAATTAGAAAGAATTTTCAAACATATTGGTCTCACGACATTGACACATGCATACGTATGCATGGAGTGACATGGCATTTTAATTCAAAAAATAGAAAAATGATGAAAAACACATTAAACCTTGGTTGATGTACTGTCATTCCACCAAGATGATGTGGTAAAGAAATTGGCATGTTTGACGAACATTTGGACACACACCCCTCACAAATCGGAGCAACTCGCTTGAAGGTTCATGGTTCCGAGAGGGAACAATGCATGTTTGATGATGAACTGGAGATAGCTTCCTCTGAGGGCCTTCAAATTTTTTCCTACGTTTAATGTGCACTAATACAACTGTCATGTGAAAAATTGGTAAATTTCTGGGGCCATTTGACCTTTTAAAGACATTTATGTGATTTTCTAAGCATTTAATGACCGTAATTCAAATTTGAACTACATCTACATGCGACGCCTAACCACAACGGTTTGAAAAATCATATTTTTGTGTACTTATGCGCGAGTTAATTCCATGTCTAGTAAATTAGAAGGAGTTTTCAAACATATTGGTGTCAAGGCATGGGCACATGCATGGAGTGCATGCCATGGCATTTTAATTCCAAACAATTAAAAAATGATCAGAAAAACATGAAACCTTGCTTGATTGAATGTCATCCATGAAGATGATGTGGTAAAGAAATTGGCATGTTTGGCGAAAGTTTGGACACACACCCCTCAAAAACCAGAGCAACTCGCTAGAAGGTTCGTGGTTCCAAGAGGGAACAATGCATGTTTGATGACGAACGGGAGATAGCTTCCTCTTACGGCCTTCAAATTTTTTCTACGTCTAACGTGCACTACTAAAACTGTAATGTGAAATTTTGGAAAATTCTAGGGGTCATTTGACCTTTTAAAGACATTTAAGTGATTTTCTAACAATTTAATGACCATAATTCAAAATTGAACTAGATCTACATGCAATGCCTAACCAAAATAGTTTGAAAAATCATATATGTGTACTTGTGTGAGAGTTAATTCCATGTGCAGTACATTAGAAGGAATTTGCAAACATATTGTTCTTACGACATGGACAGATGCATACGTATGCATGGAGTGACATGGCATTTTAATCCAAAAAATAGAAAAATGATCAGAAACACATGAAACCTTGGTTGATGTAATGTCATGCCACCAAGATGATGTGGGAAAGGAATTTGCATGTCTGACGAACGTTCGGACACGCGTCCCTCACAAACCTGAGCAACTCACTAGAAGGTTCGTGGTTCCGAGAGGGAACAATGCATGTTTGATGACGAATGGGAGATAGCTTCCTCTTACTGCCTTCAAATTTTTTCCTGCGTTTAACGTGCAATTGTCATGTGAAAATTTGGTAAATTTTAGTGGTCATTTGACCTTCTAAATACATTTAAGTGATTTTCTAACCATTTAATGACCATAATTCAAATTTGAACTACATCTATATGCAACGCCTAATCAAAACAGTTTGAAAAAACATATATGTGTACTTGTGTGCGAGTTAATTCCATGTGCAGTAAATTATAAGGAAATTTCAAACATATTGGTGTCAAGGCATGGGCACATGCATGGAGTGCATGCCATGGCATTTTAGTTCCAAAAAATTAAAAAATGATCAGAAAAACATGAAACCTTGCTTGATTTAATATCATGCCACCAAGATGATGTGGTACAAAAAAATTGGCCTGTTTGACGAAAGTTTGGACACACACCCCTCACAAACCAATGCAACTCACTAGAAGGTTCATGGTTCCGAGAGGGAACAATGCATGTTTGCTGACGGACGTGCGATAGCTTCCTCTTATGGCCTTCAAATTTTTTCCTATGTTCAACATGCACTAATGCAACTGTCATGTGAAAATTTGGAAATTTTCAGGGGTTATCTGACCTTTTAAAGACATTTAAGTGATTTTCTAATCATTTAATGATCGTAATTCAAATTTGAACTACATCTACATGCAACGCCTAACCAAAACAGTTTGAAAAATCATATTTTTGTGTACTTGTCTGCGAGTTAAAAAATCATGAGACGATGTAAATATCTGGTGTTCAAAAAAGTAAATGTAAAGATCTGATAAGACAACCGGCCCCCACACGATTGGCAGTCTATCTCGCGACTCAAGGTTTGGTAGGTGAATGGCGGGGATCATTAATTAGACATAGTTCTGCATTGGAATCCGTCACCTATTATGTTCACACACGGATTTTCTCTATTATGTTCACACACGGATTTTGCTGCGGGAATCGTGTGTAATTCAAACTACAGTACTCATAAAATCTAGCGACCGGCGTTCGTACTATCCCCGTCGATCCATATTCTAGCCGCCAATAAATACTACCTTGCTCACGTCGTCTCGCCTGCATTCTCATCTACATCCTCCCCTCGCTCGCCCTCTGTCTCTCTCTCTCTCAAATCTCTGCCATGGCGACGCCGGTCTGCCCACACGCCGATGAGGAGTCGCCGCCCCCCGAGGACGCTCACTCGATTAGCAGTGACAAGGACCCCTACGCGCCGCCTGACGAGGTTGCGTCGGATCCCCCAACTTTGGATTGGTTTTGGGGCCAGTACAATCTTTGTCTGTGGAAGTCACTGTCGCTGGCTGAGAAAGCCAGTCAAGTAGCTTTCAAGAAGGAGATGGCGGAGGAGGTGGCCAGGTACCAGGCGGCATATGAAGCCTGTGCCGCCTAGAAAAAGGAGGCGGCGGAGCTTTGGGGGCGGGCGCGTCGTCGTGCCGAGGAGGTGTACGAAGACGGGTACTTCACGAGGAAGGTCATAGGCGCTGGGCACCTCGTCGCTGCCAGCGTGCCACCGACGAGGAGCTCCGGTGGGCGCCCAACAAAATGGCAAGATTGGCCGCGCACGTCTGACAGCAAAAGGCAGATCGGTACGTCAAGCACTGCAAGGCGGATGAGTCGGAGTACTGCCTCTGCACTGGGAAGACACCGCGCACCAGGGAGCTGCTGGCGAGAGACTGCCGAAATACTGGCCCCAGGAGGGATTATTAGTTTTAGTATTGATCATTTTCAATTTTATGCATTGTACCTAGTAGTTAAGTATCATCACATATATGGCGCACCGCAGAGCAAGCAAGGAAGGTCATAGGCGCTGGGCGCCTCGTCGCTGTGTGGAGGTGGGACGATAAGCTCCAGCGTGCCATCGACGAGGAGCTCCGGTGGGCGTCCAATGAAATGGCAAGGTCAGCAGCACGCATCCGCCGGCAAGAGGCAGATCGGTATGTCAAGCGCTGCGAGGCAGAGGAGGCGGAGTACTGCCTCCGCACTGGGAAGACACCGCGCACCAGGGAGCTGCTAGCGAGGGGTTATTAGCTTTAGTATTGTTTGTTTTCAATTTTATGAATTGTACCTAGTAGTTAAGTATCATCACATATATGTGATGATATTATATATATTCTTTGATGAACTAATGAACAATTAATATATATATATATATATATTATGAATTCCATTTTCTATCTGTTTTTGTATACTAATTTGAATCTAGCTGTTATCATCCACATATACAGAATGGAAAGCGTATACACACACATTGAAACGGAACATATAAGAATGGAAAACAAAGCACACACATTGCAACAGAGCAATACTATGATTGCTATGAATACATAGCTATCCACATCGAAACGACTTTTCAAAATAAAACGCGTCCTTGAGACCATGACCAGCAGCCCTTGCCTAGGGTAGCTCTTGGCTTTGCCTAAACTCGTGCACGCGTTCGTCCAAGAGGTCGACACGCTCGCGGTACATCTGGAGCGCGATCTCGAGCTCCAAGTTGGCTATTTCATCGGAGATCACCAGCTCGAGGATGCGACGGCCATGTTCCTCTACCGCGCCCAGGTGGACACCTGGGCTAAGGAGGCGGTTGAGCATACGGACCAGCACATTGGCATCCAGCAGGCCACGGACAAGGCGAATGTCGACACCCATGTGAACGGCGCGGCGGGCCTCCAGTGCAAGTACGGCGTGGCCGGCCTCTGGTGCAAGTACGGCGCTGAGGGCCTCTGCCCACTCCTGGCGAGGAATGGGGGTACTGACGGGACATGTACCCAGCTGCGATGCCATGCCGACAGCAGGCAAGTGCCACTTGATCCGCTCTTTCTGTGCGGCGAGCCACGCCTCTCGCTCGGCGGTGCTCCAACGGTGTCGCCGTGCGGCGAGCTGCAGCCTATCGGTGCGGACATGCCTAGCTTGCTCTGCGGTGCGCCATCGATCATGTTGTGTGACAAGCTACAGCCTGCCGGTGCTGACATGCCTATCTTAATCCGCGACACTCAAGCGCCATGCGCCAAAGGTCTGCTCAACCCTGGCGATGACGCACATCACTGCGTCATCCATAGCGTTGTCAGGGAGCGCCTCGGCCTCGACGGGCCATGGCGCCTGATACGTCTCCAACGTATCTATAATTTTCGATTGTTCTGTGCTATTATATTATCTGTTTTGGATGTTAATGGTCTTTATTTTACACTTTTATATTATTTTTGGGACTAACCTACTAATCCAAGGCCCAGTGCAAATTGCTGTTTTTTTTTGCCTATTTTAGTGTTTCGCAGAAAAGGAATATCAAACGGAATCCAAACGGAATGAAACCTTTAGGAGAGTTATTTTTGGAACAAACGTGACCCGGAGGACTTGGAGTGAACATCAATCAATCAAGGAGGAGTCCACGAGGCAGGGGGCATGCCTACCCCCCTGGGCGCGCCCTCCCCCTCGTGGGCCCCTCGTGGCTCAACCGACCTACTTCTTCCTCCTATATATAATCATATACCCTAAAAACATCCAGGAGCACCACGAAACCCTATTTTCACCGCCGCAACCTTATGTACCCAAGAGATCCCATCTTGGGGCCTTTTCCGGAGCTCCGTCGGAGGGGGCATCGATCACAGATGGCCTCTACATCAACTCCATGGCCCCTCCCACTACAAAAAAGACACATCCGTGACATTTTGGGCCGAACGAACTTTATTTCTGTCATACATATGACACTTCTATGACGATAATTGTGAGAAAACCTGGTATCATCATAGATGTGGTGGGCTCCTACTTCTATGACAAAAAATCATGATAGAAAATGGGCTTTTCGTCCTGGGCGGGCTGGAGACGCAGCCGCATGACATTCTTTGGGCCATCCATGACGGAAAAAACCATGGTAGAAGCGAGGGGGAGGAAAATTTCGGGGAGTTACCGGTTACGTGGGAGGTCGGGGGCTGAGAGATGCGCGTTTCTCTCGTACACATACGCGCGTGTGTGCAAGGCGTTGGCTCTAACTGAACCCGAGCGAGGCGTTGGGCTCTAACTGAACTCGAGCGATTGCACTGCAGGCTACGCGTTACTGAACCCGAGCGATCGATCGATGGCTGTTAGCTGAACCCGATCGAGCGATTCCTTCGCTACTGCTGCTAACTGAAGGCAATCGATGGGATGAATAGTGAGCGTTGCCGGGGGGTTTGGATGAATAGTGAGCGGTGGCATTGCCTCTGGATGAACAGGACCCCGTGGTGTGGTGGAGGGCTGGATAAACAGTAGACGGTGGAGGGGTGCCCGTGCAGGGGTGGATGAACAGGACCCCATGGTGTGGAGGGCTGGATGAACAGTAGACGGTGGAGGGGTGGTTGAACAGGACCCCGTGGTGTGGAGGGCTGGATGAACAGTGGACGGTGGAGGGGTGCCCATGGAGGGGTGGTTGAACAGGACCCCATGGTGTGGAGGGCTGGATGAACAGTAGATGGTGGAGGGGTGGTTGAACAATATATAGCCGGTGGAGGCTGGACGAACAGGAGCCCGTGGAGGCTGGAGGAGGTCGACGGTGGAGATGAATAGTATCCCGTGGAGTCCCGTTTTGCGGTACGCCACACCCCTCCCAATGAACAGGACCCCCGTTTCGACCGTAGCGCTCCAACACAAGTCTGTTTTGTCCGTTTTGCGGTACGCCACACCCCTCCTGATCAACAGGACCCCCATTTCGACCGTAGGAGGTCCGTTTCCTCCGTTTTGCGGTACGCCAAGCCTTGTTTCCATCGCCTGTTCCATCCAAGCCCATCCGATGAACACGACGCATTCTGTTGCCTCCCCATGAACACGACGCATTCCGTTGCCTCCCATGAACACGACGCATTCCGTTGCCTCCCCATGAACACGACGATGACACTGTTTCGCCGTTCTGACCCAGCCATGTACATGAGCCCTGGCCATACGTATGCGCGAGTAGGCGTTTGAGACCCCGCCTGTATGTACACATACGTGGCCGTATTTTCTTTCTTGCACCCTGGCCGCTGTACGTACGTGTAAATGCTACGCGCACGCCTCTACTACGACACGTGCGCGCCTCTACCTCGACAAGTATGTACGTACACGTTCGCGACCAGAGTGACAACGCTACGTACGCTTTGACAAGGTGGGTCCTGACTGTCAGGCGCTTCCTTGCCTGCGAAGATGTAGCTGGTCGGTCCCAGCAGTTAGGGGGCGAATCGTTTTTTTGCCCGGACGCACTTCCTTGCATGCGAAGATGTAGCTGGTGGGTCCCAGCAGTCAGGGGGAAACGTTTTTTTCGCGAAATATAGTGGCCTGTCCAGTGGGTCCCAGCTGTCAGGTGGAGGAATCATTATTTTCCGCATAACAAGGAGGCACTTCCTTACTGCGGCCGTGGACCCAGCTGTCAGCCTCTCCACGTACAGTCCACGTCCGATGGAAGTCGTTCCTTGACCACATTGACCACGCCGCGCCGAGAGCACCAGGGCGGTGGACGACGGTGAGGCCTAGGAAGGGGACGACACAGAGGCAGGGAAGACTCAACAGTTGTTTCCCACGTGGAGGGGAGTACGACTGTACAAGGGTTTACTGGTTCGTCTGCCGTCGCCAGAGAATAACAGCAGGTGTGGGTGAGTAGAGGGATGCCTAGGCCAGCGATGGGAGTACGGTTGGGCGGTGAGGCCTGCGCGGCAGCACAGCCGGCCACGAGGAGGAGGGAGCAGGCAGTCCCGACGGTGCTTGTTTGAGCGGCTGGAGCAGGAAGAGCAGATACTGAAGAAGCACGACGGCCGTTGGATGCACATCCAACAGTCAGTGCTTGTGCGTCAACCTTTTTTTAGGAAAGCCTCAAATCTGTGGAAAACAACATACAGCCCATCTGCCATTATTTCTAATAATTTACAGCCCATTTGCTAATTCTTAAGGTTTTTTTGGAGCCCATATTCTTTTTGTTAGCATTACAGCCCATATTGTGGCAACGGTTAAAAAACTATACGAAATTTTGCATATTTCGATGCGGTCTGAACTGTTTTTAATCCTGAAATTTCGACTCACATTCAAACTGCTTTTAAAAATAAATGTATATCAATATAAAATCCAACCAATTCTCCATGCATAAAATTAATGTAATTTAAAATCTTGAAATGAAAAAAAAGATATTTGAATCTAATTGCCGGTTTGATGTGTTTTAAAAATGTACTACCCATTTCTCATTACCGATGGGCCATTTTCTCGGCTAGCCGAATGAAAGCTCTCCTCGTCTTGAAAGATTTGTAGCCTAACAGGCCTGACAAAGCGACTTACTTGGCAAATCACAAAAAACTGGGCTGTGGTCGTGGACCCAGCTGTCAGCCTCTCCACGTACAGTACTCTTCCGATGGAAGTCGTTCCTTGACCACGTTGACCACGCCGCGCGGAGAGCACCACGGCGGTGGACGACGGCAAGGCCTGTGAAGGGGACGACACGGTTGTGGAAGCCTGCGCGGAGAGGACTACGAGGGTTCACTGGTTCGGCTGCGGTGTGAGGCTACCGTCGTCGTAGGGTCTGGCCAGCGGTGGGAATAGTAGGGGGCGGTGAGGCCTCTGCGGCAGCACAGCTGGCCATGGGAGGCAGGAGCATGCGGCACGACCGTCGCTGCTTTGGGCGGCTGGAGCAAGAAGACCAAAGGTTGAAGAAGCACTACGGCCATTGGATGGACATCATACGGTCACTTGAGCTAGAATCGTTCATATTGACTAAGTTGACAAAGCCCTTCGTCCCCGTCAACTTAGTAGGCCCACAAGTCAGCCTCCCAGCAAGGTGGGTCCTAGCTAGCCGGGGGAGTATTCATTTTTTTGTGCGTAATAAGGAGGCACTTCCGGTGGGTCCGAGCTGACAGCGGGGGGAACGTTTTTTTCATGAAATACGGTGGCCCGTCCGGGTCCCAACAGTCAGGGGGAAACGATTTTTTCGCAAAATACTGGCGGCCCGTCCGGTGGATACCCGTCAGGTGGAGGAATAATTATTTTCCGCGTAATAAGGAGGCACTTCTTTGCGGCTACCGTGGACCCAGCTGTTAGCCTCTCCATGTACAGTACTCTTCCGATGGAAGTCGGTCGTTGACCACGTTGACCACATCGCGCCGAGAGCACCAGGGCGGTGGACGACGGCGAGGACTAGGAAGGGGATGACTCGGAGCCGGGGAAGACACAGTAGTGGATGCCCACGCGAATAGGAGTACGAGGGTTCACTGGTTCGGCTGTGGTGTGAGGCTACTGTCGCCGCAGAATAAAAGGGGGTGTGGGTGAGTAGAGGGATGGCCTGGCCAGCAGTGGGAGTAGTAGGGGGCAGTGAGGCCTCCGCGGCATCACAACCGGCCACGGGAGGCAGGAGCATGCGGCACGACCGGCGCTGGTTTGGGCGGCTGGAGCAAGAAGACCAGAGGTTGAAGAAGCACTACGGCCGTTGGATGAACATCGTACGGTAACAGGAGCTAGAATCGTTCATATTGACTAAGTTGACAAAGCCATCCGTCCCCATCAACTTGGTAGGCCCACAAGTCAGCCTCCCACTATGCTGGGTTCCAGCTGGCAGGCGGAATATTCATTTTTTTTGTGTGTAATAAGGAGGCACTTCCTTGCGTTCAAAGATAGTTCGTGGGTCCGACATGTCAGTGGGGGGCACTTTATTTTGTGAAATACAGAGGCCCTTTCGGTGGGTCCCAGATGTCAGGTGGAGGAATCATTATTTTGCACGTAATAAGGAGGCATTTCCTTGTGTGCGGCCGTGGACCCAACTGTCAGCCTCTCCACACACAGTCTACTTCCGATGGTGTCGTTCGTTGACCACGTTGACCACGCCGCGCCGAGCGCATCCAAGGTGGTGGACGACGGCGAGGCCCCGGACAACAACGAGCCGGAGATGGGAAGACGCGGGAGTAGAGTCGCAGACAGAGAGGTGTACGAGGGTTAACTAGTTCTAGTGCGGTGTGGTTCGATAGTCGGTGGAGAAGAACAGGAGGTGTGGAAGGGTGGAGGGATGGCCTGGCCAACGGTGGAGTAGCGCTTCATAGCAAAGCTTGCTAAGCAGAGCTGCTAGCAGCAGGAGGCGGGAGGTGGTCCCGGCGGTGCTGGAGGAAGAAGACGAGAGATTGAAGATGGATGCCGGTCGTTGGATGTAAATCCAACGGCTAACATGTCAGAATCATTTGTTGACTAAATTGACAACGACTTGCATTGGCTTCGACCTATTGGCCCACATTTCAGCCTCCAAAAATGTGGCACGTATTCAACCCATTTTTTCAGAATTTACAGTCTATTTTTTTGCGCGGTAGAATTTACAGTCAATTTGTTCATTTTTTTGAATTACAGCCATTAGCTGGGCTGGGTGAACAAATAATGTAGCGTCCATGCAGCCCGTTTATTTTATTTCCTAAAAAATTACAGGCCATTTGCTCTTTCTTGAAATACACAATTTTGCTGGGCTGATTCTAATTATAATGTTGGGTTGGGCCAACAATGTTATCAAAAAATAAAAAGGGGCTAAGCATTTTGTTATAAATATATTTAAATAATAAGTGATATTATTACATTCGTCCTTAAATTTTACCAAGCTTTTGTACACAATCACTAGGATTTTCGTGCCAAAACAATCCAGGATTTTATTTGTTAAGAAATTATTTTTATAAGTTAATAAGATGTGGGATATTGTTTTCTTTCATATGTAAGTATCTGTTAAATATATGATGACAATAAAAATAATATATAATAACATATAAAATATGTTTTTTAGAAAAACAGGGAGCATCTCCCCGGTTCCATTGCTGAGAACGAAACCACAACATATTCTGATACAGTAGCTCAAAGAGCAGTTCGAAAGCAAAGGTAGAAAAGCTACAAACTAGGGGGGTGGATGAACAAGTTCTCTGAATAACACAAATCACCCGAGCGGTGCCAAAGGCAGAGCGGATAGAGCACTCAAATGACACAAGGAGGGTCCAGTGAAGCCTTCATGGTCTTCAGCCGAGGGGCTGTGTCATCCTGCGGCGACCAGTAAGCAAGCGGAGACACCGGGCTGGAAGGCGTAGCATGGTGGATGTCCCTCTTTTTCGGCGCCAAGTGCCCATCATCTTCATCAGAGATCTTGAGACGAGCCCACGGGTCCAGCCCCAGAGAAGGTCGAGCCTTGTTCAGCCACAAGTGATCGCCAACGGTTTCTGGAGGGATCTTGTTAGGGTTTCCAAGAAGCTCATCAACTTGTCCTTGTCCGATCCGGAGGAGAGAATCGCCCAGTTCCTCACCATGTTCCTGATCAACCTCAAGACCTGCGAAATGGAAATCCAGGAGGTGTTACTGAAAATCATAGCATTTCTATATTTCCAGAGGCACCAAAGGGACAGCTGAGCTAACAGTGTTTAAAACTGAGCACTTTTTGGTAGCAATCCAGAATTTGGCGACAGATTCGAAGGATGAGCCAATCTGACTAGAGAAATATTCCTCAATGTGGGCCCAGAGATGTTTAGCAACTATACATTCAAAAAATAGGTGAGAACATGACTCGTGCAGATTGTACCCCTACCCAGTTGGCCCAGAAAAGATCGTGCTACCTGTCGATGCAGATAGAACCACAGTTGTACTTGCCCAAGAACCAACCCCACCACACATAACCCACACTCATGCAGATTGTACCCCTACCCAGTTGGACAGAGAACCAGCTACACCCCTTCTAACCCCAACCCCAGTAGATAGACACCCAGTTCCCATTGACATAGCACCGTCTCCACCATAGAGCACCCAAACACGAGCAGTTAGTAAGGCAACTGCAGTGCCCAAATCACGTGGACCACCACTCCGAACCCGAAGTCAACGCTTAAAGCAGAAGAAGAATTGTTCTTAGGTTAGGTTCCGTAGCTATGGTTCATACTACTTTGCTCTTGCATCACTGTAATTACTGATACCAACTAATTTCAAATTTGAAGGATGCAATTGAAACTCCAATGGCGCAACAGGTATGTTTTAAACCTGTTTCTTCAACGTGTTTGGCTGTTTGCTGTTGTAACTTGCTCTATGTTGATTTCAATTTCAATTGAATAAACAGTTATGTTCTCATGCCATGCACATTACAAGTGTTGTTATTGCTGTGTAGTTTCCCACACTTATATTTTGTCTATGCTGCTTTGTCTTAAATGATATGATTCGAATTGTATCTATCTTGATTTGGCAACATAAACTAAAATGATATAGACCATACAGTGACCATTCTACATAGATATATGTTTGTTTCATGATGTTATCCTGTCCACCTTAGTACTGAACTGGTTTACCAAAATGAGTTTCATATACTACATTGTAAACCTGAGATGTGTTTGTTTGTTTCTATTTTAGAACACGGATAAAATATTGGAGAAGAGTACCCTATTATGCAATGGTAAAGGAAGTAATGCAGATAAGGTTCAAGATAGTGAGACATCCCTGTTGGTCTCCAAGAAAGCTGATAAGAACTATATTGAAGACACTGAGACAACCCCAAAGTCCTCTCTTGATGTAGTGTTCGAGTTACTGGCTACCACTGTTGGCACCAGCTCTTTGAACTCATTGCCTGAATCAGTTCACCTTCTTGAGTCTCAACTTCAAGTTGAGAGACATCAATTAGATGTTATGCGACAGGAAGCCGTAGGACTGAGGAAGTCCCTGCAGAATTTAGATGCATACTTTCTGGTGCAACAACAAGCGCTGGAGGACTTAAGCGCCAAACAAGAGAAAGTTAATAAGCTTGCTAAGCATCTTGCCAGCATTATGGGTACCCAGGATATTGTTTCTTGAGCTCTTCTGAAGTGGTTTCAGTTCTGGACTTGTTTTGCTGCGGCGTTTATATGCTGCGGTATTCCCTATATTTGCACTGGTGGCGAACTTTGATGCCTAGTGGATGTAATATGTGTAATAGCCGTGATAGCCTAGTGTAAGTTGCTTGCTTATTTATTTCCATGTTGTCTTGTTTATTTGTTTGCTTGTAGTGAGTGCAGTTCTTTTTATGCGGTTTGCTAGTGGCTGCAATAACCTATTTTTTAAAACTAGGCCACAATAACCATGGGCTAATATTTACTGTAGTGACACTGGGCCTCCTACGGGTCGTAGAAACAGTGTGCCTTCTATGGGCCGTATAAACAGTGGGCCTTCTCTGGGCCGTAGAAACAGTGGGCCTTCAACGGGCCGTAGAAACAATGGGCCTTCTATGGGCCATATCATCAATGGGCCTTCTACGGGCCGTATCATCAATGGGCCTTATACGGGCCGTATGATCGATTGGCCAAACATGGGCCAAACAGACCGCATTCTGGCCGTAAACGGGCTAGAGTTGGAATCGTCCGTTCATGGGCCGACCATAATGGGCCATCGTTAATAGGTCGTATTTGATGACGCTATGAAAATGGCCCAACGTATTAACGGACCACAAACGGCCCGAGTGTAACCACGGGCTGAATTTGGCCCACAAGCAGAAAATGAGAGTAACGGGCCATAAGTAAACGAATGCTAGAAATGAGCCCAAGAATAAATGGGCTCTGAGAAGGCCGAAAGATAACATGGGCTGGAGACGGCCCAACGGAATAACGGGCCGTTAATGGGTATAAAGTGATACACTGTTCATTACGGGCCAGTTTCACCATGGGCCGTTATTGGGTGTAAAGTGATACACTGTTCATTACGGGCCAGTTTCACCACGGGCCGTTAATAAGCCAAGAGTTACATAGGGCCTCAAATGGGCCGAAAGACGTCATGGGCCATACATGGGTGAGGGAGTCCCGGATTAGGGGGTGTTCGGGTAGCCGGACTATACCTTCAGCCGGACTCCAGGACTATGAAGATACAAGATTGAAGACTTCGTCCCATGTCCGGATGGGACTTTCCTTGGCATGGAAGGCAAGCTTGGTGATGCGGATATTCAAGATCTCCTACCATTATAACCGACTCTATGTAACCCTAACCCTATCCGGTGTCTATATAAACCGGAGGGTTGTAGTCCGTAGGCAATCAACTCCATATACAACAATCATACCATAGGCTAGCTTCTAGGGTTTAGCCTCCTTGATCTCGTGGTAGATCTACTCTTGTACTACCCATATCATCAATATTAATCAAGCAGGACGTAGGGTTTTACCTCCATCAAGAGGGCCCGAACCTGGGTAAAACATCATGTTCCCTGCCTCCTGTTACCATGCGGCCTAGACGCACAGTTCGGGACCCCCTACCCGAGATCCGCCGGTTTTGACACCGACATTGGTGCTTTCATTGAGAGTTCCTCTGTGCCGTCATAATCAGGAAGGATGCCTCCTCCCGTCTTTAAAGACGGCACCGTTGCTAAGGGAGCCTTGGCTGTCGGCCAAACCCTCTGGCTAGGTGGTTTCCTCATGACCGCCTATTCGGCTGTTGCGCCGACGGTGACCTCTCGGGTCATCAAAAGCAACCTATACGTCAGCTCGGAGCTCGTCGAGCAGCTAGATCCAATGGAGCTCTCTTCCGTAAACGAGCTCTTGGATCGCATCGCCGCCCTGGGGGTCGCTACGGATTACGACCAGGTTGGGCTTAAACCCGATCTAAGAGAAATTAACTCTCCCCAAGTCACCCACCACGTTGCCGTGGTAGAGACGCTGTGCGGCGACCCTTCATCTATTTTAAGGACTAGCTACGTCCGAATTCCCGACCCCTCCAAGCCGGATACCCGCGGAGGGGGAGATATAACTCAAGACCTGAGCTTAGGATCAGGCAACGGGCCAGATTCACTGGACAACATCCAAGAATCCGAACTTCAGAGTTCGGAAACTCTTCGGCCTCCGAATCTTGGATTGGGTGAGGTTTCAGATTCAACGACACCCGCCCACCCGATCATAAGCGATCTCTCCCAAATCAGGCAGAGGCCCGAGGAAACAGTACATCATTACTGGGCCAGATTCCTCCTGGTTATGAACAGGATAAAGGATTGCCGCGAGGAAGACGCAATCTCAATTTTCTGCAGTAATTGCACGGACAAGGGAATCCTTAACGCCGTAAAGTCGTCGTGATATCACACGCTTCGCTGACTTGGCGTCCATAGTACAAAAATACTGTGCGATGGAAAGCGCTTGGAAAACCGAAATAAATTTTTGGGATAATCCGGCCTTGAATAGTAATCCCGTCCGAACTAAGAGGGTGCATTATCATAAGACACCCGGGATAAACACCAAAAAACCAAAACCCTCTACAGGGCATGGAACCGTACTGGAAAGATGGCTTGATGGACCCTGTAGAATTCACAGTACAGAGGACGCCACACCAACTCACAGCCTTAGAGCATGTTGGATACTCCGGTAGGTGGCCAAAATCGGCGAAGACCTCTTAATTCCGGAGGCCGCAGAAAGCCAGCCCAAGGACACCAGTATCGTTTTCACAGTCTTCGAGACTTTCGATCAAACAATGTGCGAAAAAGAACACTCCGCAGCCTCGCCGAAGTCTATCAAGTTGCAACAATAAATCCATGGAGCTACACTGCCATTACCTTCAACGCAAGTGATGAACCTAGATTCCGAACAGCCCGAGCACCAGCCGCATTGGTCCTCAGTCCCATAGTGGACGGCTTTCGCCTCACAAAGGTGCTCATGGATGGAGGCAGCGGACTGAACCTCATTTATGAGGAAACCCTTCAAAAAATGGAAATAGACTGGAACCGCGTCGAGCGAAGCAGCACAACCTTTAGAGGAATAATCCCCAGTCAGGAAGCACGCTGCACAGGAAAAATCACACTAGATGTGGTGTTCGGCACACCGGATAATTACAGTTCCGAAGAAGTCACATTTCAGGTGGCCCCGTTCAAAAGCGGATATCACGCTTTACTAGGGCGGGAAGCATTCACAATCTTCCAAGCAATACCCCATTACGGGTACATGAAGCTTAAGATGCCCGGGCCCAATGGAATTATCACTCTAGCTAGTGATCCGGACATAGCACTCCGCGCCGAAAACAAGACGGCCGCATTAGCCCTTGAGGCGCTATCCGAAGCCTTAGCGGCCGAGGAACTGACTGCGCTGCGCTCCACGGTTAACAGGGATGATGTGATACTCGATAAGAGATCCAAATCCACGTCCTTCAAGCCAGCTGACGAAATAGTCAAATTCCAGGTCCATCCAACGGACCCCAATAAAACAGCTTCCATCGGGGCACGACTGACCCCTGATGCAGACGCCGCACTGCGAGAGTTCCTACGAGAGAACTGGGACATCTTCGCCTGGCACCCTTCAGACATGCCAGGGATCCCACGCAAGCTGGCCAAACACAACTTAAATATCCTAAAAGGATTTAAACCTGTCAAACAAGCCCTTCGGCGTTTTTACGAACCCAAGAGACAAGCTATGGGAGAGGAGCTAGCCAAGCTATTAGAGGCCGGATTCATCAGAGACATAAAACATCCAGACTGGCTAGCAAACCTGGTGATGGTACCAAAGAAGGACAAATCCTGGCGCCTGTGTGTCGATTTTAAAGACCTTAACAAGGCTTGCCCAAAGGATCCCTTCCCCCTCCCCCATATCGATCAAATTATCGATGCCACCACAGGACACGATTTGTTGTGTTTCCTCGACGCATACTTCGGTTACCATCAAATCAAGATGGCAGAATCAGACCAAGCTGCAACAGCATTCATCACACCATACGGCCCATTCTGCTTCAACACAATGCCCTTCGGGCTGAAAAACGCCGGCGCAACATATCAGCGCATGATCCAGACATGTCTGGCAAACCAGATCGGCAAAACAGTGGAGGCGTATGTGGATGATGTGGTCGTCAAATCAAGACATGTCGAAACCCTAGTAAATGACTTGAGGCTTACATTCGATAACCTCCGAAAATATGACATCAAGCTCAACCCAGAAAAATGCGTCTTCGGCGTTCCAGCCGGAAAGGTCTTGGGCTTCATTGTATCCGGTAGAGGAATTGAAGCAAACCCAGCCAAGATCCGAGCTTTGTCACAATTGGATGTCCCAAAGGACCTTAAACAAATACAAAAACTAACCGGATGCGTGGCGGCTTTAAGCCGCTTCATCTCCCGCTTGGGAGAAAAGGCACTACCCCTTTATCGCCTCCTTCGGCGCACCGAACACTTCGAGTGGACGGATGCTGCCACGGCCGGACTTGATGAAATAAAAGCCATATTGGCAACAAACCCAGTCCTGGCCACGCCAATCACCGGCGAACCGATGTTATTGTACATTGCAGCAACGCACCAAGTTGTCAGCGCAGTGCTCGTTGTCGAGCGGGAAACGGACAGACACAAATCCCCCCTTCAAAGGCCGGTCTACTACGTGTCCACTGTCCTCACTCCATGCAAATCACGGTACCCACATTATCAAAAGATTGCATACGCGGTATTCATGGCATCCCGGAAGCTACGACACTACTTTCAAGAGTGTTCCATAACAGTAGCCTCGAAAGTACCACTCAACGTTATTACCAACAACCGCGATGCAACGGGCCGGATTGCAAAATGGGCCATCGAGCTTCTCCCGTTCGATATAACCTATAAGCCACGGCGAGCTATTAAATCGCAAGTTTTGGCCGACTTCGTCGCAGAATGGACGGAGGCCGAGCTCCCTAAAGAGTACGACACATATTCAAACTGGATTATGCATTTCGACGGCTCCAAAATGTTGGCCGGACTGGGGGCTGGCGTCGTCCTGACGTCCCCCACAGGAGACACAGTCCAATATGTGCTCCAGATCATGTACACGGATTCCAACAATGCAGCCGAATATGAGGCCCTCCTACATGGTCTCCGGATAGCAGTATCCATGGGTATCCAGCGCCTAGAGGTACGCGGGGATTCAAACCTCGTGATATCCCAAATAAATGGAGACTTCGATGCCAAGGACCCAAAAATGGCAGCTTACCGCAACGCCGTCCTAAAAATGTCAGCTCGGTTCGAAGGGCTGGAGTTTCACCATATAGCCCGAGAAAACAATCAAGCAGCGGACGTCCTGGCACGCATCGGAGCAAAACTCTATGCAGTCCCCCCCCAACATCTTTTTGGAAAGATTTTTCAAGCCATCCGTAGCATGGGAGGGGGAACCCACAAATAACAGCCCGGACCTAGCCGCACCACTCGACGCCGAACAATCTGACACAATTGGAGGCTTTGCCAATGAAATTACACCTTCAGCCCACGTAATAATGGCAGTTATCGCCCCGTGGACAGAACCATTCCTAGCCTACCTTACTAGGGAGGAACTCCCGGTGGACCAAAACGAGGCCCGCTGCATAGTGCGGCGATCTAAAGCCTATAGAGTCCATGAGGGAGAGCTTTATAAGAAAAGCACTACCGGAGTCCTTCAAAGGTGCATCTCCGAAGGGGAAGGGCGGAACCTTCTGGCTGAAATTCATGCCGGACTCGGTGGTCACCACGCCGCTGCTCGGTCCCTTGTTAGTAAGGATTTCCGTACAGGCTTTTATTGGCCGACGGCCAGGGCAGACGCTCTGGACCTAGTCCAACGATGCGCTGGTTGCCAAATTTTTGCCAACCAAAGCTATATGCCACCCACCGCACTCCAAACTATACCCATCACCTGGCCTTTTGCGGTCTGGGGGCTTGACATGGTCGGACCCCTTAAAGGTGGGACCGATAGGAAAAAAATACTTACTGGTCATGGTGGATAAATTCACCAAATGGATAGAAGCCAAGCCCGTTAAAACGGCCGAATCCGGACCTGTGATAGACTTCATATCCGGGGTAGTACACCGTTATGGCGTTCCCCACAGCATCATAACCGATAACGGTACAAACTTTACAGCCGACGAGGTAAAACTCTGGTGCAAAAACATGGGCATCAAGCTCGATTATGCTTCCGTCTATCACCCACAAACCAACGGCCAGGTCGAACATGCAAATGGTCTTATCATGAGCGGCATTAAACCCAGACTGGTGCGGTCCCTCAAGGAATCTAACACGCAGTGGGTAGAGGAGCTCGACTCCGTGCTATGGGGGCTGCGGACCACGCCAAATCGCACCACCGGATACACACCATTTTTTATGGTGTACGGCGCAGAGGCAGTTCTGCCCTGCGACATAATTCATGACTCACCTAGAGTGCGCATGTACGAAGAAAGAGCAGCCGAGCTCGATCGGCAGGACAGCTTGGACGCCTTGGAGGAGGAGCGTGATGTGGCAAAAGCCCGTTCCGCATTTTATCAACAGCAGGCCCGAAGATATCAAAGCAGAGAAGTACGGGCCAAAAATTACATTGTTGGCGAACTAGTTCTACGCCTGCCGGATAAGAAAAAGGACAAACTCAAGCCCAAGTGGGAAGGTCCATTCATAATCGACCAAGTCCTGACTAGTGGGGTGTACCGCCTGCGAGATGCGTCGGATAACCGACTCGAGCCGAACCCGTGGAACGCCACCCGTCTCCGAAGATTCTACGCCTAGCGCCGGACTCTGTGTTCGTCTCCTTCCTCTGTCCATTTTTTGCATTTTTCTGTCTTACATTTCTCTCCTTCCCTTCTTTTCTTTTATAGCCCTTAAAGGCTCATCTAGTGATGCGCCACCCGCGCTCATTAAACCTGGGGGCTTCTTTAACAGAAGCTTATTTATACGGGCTTCACGCCCAACACATGCGTCAAACTTCCACATGTACCTTTTTCTTCACCATTATATGCATCGATATGACTTAAGTTTTGGCCAAGCTGGGTTGCCTGGCTCCTGTGCTTACCCATACGTTCCCGATTGTTCGGCTAGGCGGTAAAGGGAGCACCTCTGCGATTGTTACTGCCGGGTCAGCCGGATGTGTACCTCAGACTGGGTGAAGCCGAAAGCTAGCGTTCTTAAGGGAATATTCGGTCGGTGAAATAAAAGATGATCTTTTTACTCATTTTACGCGCCCCCAGATGCTTTTTTTCTGTGTCTTTTCACGCAGTCCGGACATGCACTTTAGGGCATGCCTCCCAGCGAAAGGAACCCCTAACAGAACTATTCTCTCTGGAAGATGTTTCTTACTAACCATGTAATATAACATAACTAGTTGGGCACTTGTCTGATAAAGCACTAATGACCCCTACGCCTGGTCTCCACGCATACCCCGGTTCTTATATAACCGCTATAGTATTCGGACACACTCCGGACCGTCAGGTCCCGAGGTTGAAGCGAAAAGGTCGGCAACGACAAACGATCTACAATCCGGCTAGAAGGCATTACACATGTCAATTCAAAATTACATAGTCATCCTGACTGATTGTATTCCTCTTCTATACCATCTAACAGGCTGTCTAATTTACAGTCCTGCTGGGAATACTTCGCGGCCAACTCTACTTGGCCGTATACTAAGCTCACAGGGATCTCCTTCCCGTCAGGCCCCACTGGTCTGACCTCGGCCATGTGGTTTGGGTCAGACTTCGTAAAACGGGTCTTCACCATGGCCCAGGCCTCCCTAGCGCCTTGTCGGCAGGTCAATATCTTCCACAACCAGAAGCGCCGCCGAGCTCCCTTCAGCTTCTCCACAAGCTCTCCAAGGCCCTCGGGCACGGAGTGGGCAGGCCATAAGGCTTGGGCAATACCCCGCATCGCCTGCCGAATTCGCTCGTGCAGTGGCAAGAGTTCGGGAAGAAGGTCACCTGTAGAACCGGGCATCTCCTCTGCAGGACAACCTATGAGCATACCTACAGACATTACTCTGTTAGTCGACTTCCTCGCCAAACTTTTTTTTCGAAGTTCGTTCAAGCACTTACTAAAAATGTCGCGTCGAAGCCGCTGATTCTCCTTCGTGGAGTCCGACAGCTGGCCACGAACATCTTTAAGTTCGACGTCCAACTTGGTGTTGGCATCCTGAAGATCATTCTTCTCTCGCCTCACCTTTGTCAACATACTCTCACCGGCCTTTAGCCAGCGCAAGAGTTGTTGCTTGTCCGGATCGAGTCCGGCACCATCTGCAATATGATTTGTCAGATTTGCACCCACACCGCACAATACTAATCTTTCGAAGTGTATCTTACCTGAGGGGGTCTCTTTGGGCTCCCCTGCTGCGGCTAGTGCGGCCTCTAGTTGGGCCTTGCACTTTTCCAGCTCCTGGGACAGTACGGTATTCTTCTCTGTAAGAACCTGCATATTAAATGATCCTTAAATCAGTTGCTCGAACTACTTCAAGTCTTGGGGGCTATTAGCATATATATGTTTAACCAAAACTTTCTTACCCGTATGTCTTTTACATACTGCTCCGTGGCTCTGGCTAAACCATTTTGAGCGGCACGGAGGTACGCATCTCCCGAATTAAAGGCATCTAAAGCCTCTTGGGAGAAACAAGCGTCCATGACTCAAATCATGGTTAGTCCGGAATGAGCCAACAGTCTTATCCGGCTCATCAGGTAAAGGACGTCTCTGTCGTTTTCTCTCTGAGAGCTCCGCGGACGCCAGCTCAAGCGTTTCTTCACTGGAGCACTGTTTAACTCAGGTAGACCGCCCCGGATAGGGTCCGGTAGCGGGAAGTCATCTATGTAAAACCATTCCAAAGGCCAGTCCTCGGACGCCTCCTTTGGGGTTCTGGATAGGTATCCGGTCCCGGCGATGCGCCATACTTTGGCTCCGCCCACTTGGTATATGGACCCCTCTTGAGAACGGGGCACCAGGCAGAATAACCTCTTCCACAGCGCGAAATGAGCCTCAACGCCTAAAAATAGCTCGCAAAGGGCGACGAAACCCGCAATATGCAATACGGATGCGGGCGTGAGATTGTGCAGCTGGAGGCCGTAGAACTCCAGAAGCCCGCGGAGAAATGAATGAATTGGAAATCCCAGTCCCCTTATTAGATAGGGGACGAGGCACACCCGCTCTCCTTTAGAAGGATTGGGGGTGCTCTCCGCTTGTTTTCCGCCATTGTAGGTGGCGAGACCGGCTCGGACCGGGACCATGTATGCCTGAGGGAGAAATCCCTTGGCCTGAAGCGACACTAACTCGCTATGCGGGATGGTGCAACTCTCCCAGTCCCTGGGTTTGGGACCGGAGGGGCGAGGGGAGGAGCTGCGACGGCTGGTCATGTTGGAATGGACCTTTGCTGGAAGCGCTTTGATGATAACTCGCGGAGAGGAGAGGATGTGATTTGGACCTAAATCCCCATCCCGTTAAATAGGCGGCTCGTTTATACGGCTAGGGGTGTGGATGTAAAAACGCCTCGGCTTTTCGCATTCGTTTGACACATGGAAGACGACCATTATTGGGCGTGGAAGCCGAGGAGCACCACATTACAAAAATCAGACATTATTCCTACAGGTACACAAGATTTGGAGAAGAACATGCCTTGCAATGCCGAACAATCTGCGCGCCGGACTCGTCGTCATTGAAGCCTGGTTCGGGGGCTACTGAGGGAGTCCCAGATTAGGGGGTGTTCGGGTAGCCGGACTATACCTTCAGCCGGACTCCAGGACTATGAAGATACAAGATTGAAGACTTTGTCCCGTGTACGGATGGGACTTTCCTTGGCGTGGAAGGCAAGCTTGGCGATGGGGATATTCAAGATCTCCTACCATTGTAACCGACTCTATGTAACCCTAACCCTATCCGGTGTCTATATAAACCGGAGGGTTGTAGTCCGTAGGCAATCAACTCCATATACAACAATCATACCATAGGCTAGCTTCTAGGGTTTAGCCTCCTTGATCTCGTGGTAGATCTACTCTTGTACTACCCATATCAGCAATATTAATCAAGCAGGACGTAGGGTTTTACCTCCATCAAGAGGGCCCGAACCTGGGTAAAACATCGTGTTCCCTGCCTCCTGTTACCATGCGGCCTAGACACACAGTTCGGGACCCCCTACCCGAGATCCGCCGGTTTTGACACCGACAATGGGCCAGAAGTGAAAATGGTCTGGAATCATATTGGATGGCCCAGATGACGATACTGGGCCTAATTCGGATAGGGTGTAATGGGCCTTGGGTTAGCGGGCTATAAATGGGCTATATGCGAACATGCCGTTAACAGGCTTTCCATGGGCCGGCCCGCCACCTTTTGACCAAGTCAAATGGGCCAGCCTTTTCACAGGAATGGGCCTCTGTTGGGCCGTGCCACATGTCAACGTATCATAGGCGCCTTCTGTCCAATGAGTGGATGACATTTGTCCCGACGATGAGCCGACGCGTGTTTCCTCCAGCCAATGATGATTTTACACGTGGAAAATCCGCATTGGTTGGGGCTGTTAACGGGTTATCGGATCCAAAACCCGACCCGGTAGCTTAACGGCGTTCCGTTACGGTGGATGCAACGTGTCGGTCACCCTTGACGAAAGCACTTCCGTGACGCGCGATTTATCATCATGGAAGTGGACACTTCCGTGATGATAATTTTGGTAATGTCATGGAACACTTCTATGACAGCACAGGTATGACTATGTTGATTCTGTCATAAATTTGTCATGGATGTACATGCATGAAAAAAAACATGACCTACTGTGACAAACACGTATCATCACGGAAGTGTATTTTTTTTATAGTGTCCGATGATGTGTGAGTAATTTACTTCAGACCTTCGGGTCCGTAGTTATTAGCTAGATGGCTACTTCTCTCTCTCTGAATCTCAATACAAAGTTCTCCTCGATCCTCTTGATTTGATGTAACTCTTTTGCGGTGTGTTTGTCAAGATCCGATGAATTGTGGGTTTATGATCAAGTCTATCTCTGAACAATATTTGATTCTTCTCTGAAATCTTTTATGTATCATTGGTTATCTTTGCAAGTCTCTTCGAATTATCAGTTTGGTTTGGCCTACTAGATTGATCTTTCTTGCAATTGGAGAAGTGCTTAGCTTTGGTTTCAATCTTGCGGTGCTCGATCCCAATGAAAGAAAGGGAAACGACACGTATTGTATTGTTGCCATCGAGGATAAAAAGATGGGATTTATATCATATTTCTTGAGTTTATCCCTCTACATCATGTCATATTACCTAATGCGTTACTCTGTTCTTATGAACTTAATACTCTAGATGCATGCTGGATAGCGGTTGATGTGTGGAGTAATAGTAGTAGATGCAGGCAGGAGTCGGTCTACTTGTCACGGACGTGATACCTATATACATGATCATGCCTAGATATTCTCATAATTATTCGCTTTTCTATCAATTGCTCGACAGTAATTTGTTCACCCACCGTAATACTTATGCTATCTTGAGAGAAGCCACTAGTGAAACCTATGGCCCCCGGGTCTATCTTTTATCATATAAGTTTCCAATCTATTTTATTTTGCAATCTTTACTTTTAATCTTTATCATAAAAATACCAAAAATATTATCTTATCATCTCTATCAGATCTCACTCTCGTAAGTGACCGTGAAGGGATTGACAACCCCTTTATCGCGTTGGTTGCGAGGTTCTGATTTGTTTGTGTAGGTACGAGGGACTTGTGTGTGGCCTCCTACTGGATTGATACCTTGGTTCTCAAAAACTAAGGGAAATACTTACGCTACTTTGCTGCATCACCCTTTCCTCTTCAAGGGAAAACCAACGCAGTGCTCAAGAGGTAGCAAGAAGGATTTCTGGCGCCGTTGCCGGGGAGTCTACGCACAAGTCAAGACATACCAAGTACCCATCACAAACTCTTATACCTCATATTACATTATTTTCCATTTGCCTCCCGTTTTCCTCTCCCCCACTTCACCCTTGCCATTTTATTTTCCCTCTTTTTCCGTTCCGTTTCTCTTTTCTAGTTCGTCTCTTTTTTCTTTTTTTTGCTTGCTTGTGTGTTGGATTGTTTGCCGCGATGGCCTTACCAAAAGTTTTTTATCCTCACCTTAGAAGGTTGGAAGAAATTGAAAACAATGTTAGAAGTTTTATGTCCTTGCAGTTTTAGCATAATAATTTCTTCAGAAACGAGCTTAAAGAACAAAAAAGTTTTATAGGGTACATGAATAAAGAGCTCGATGATATGTCTAAAGAATTTTATGGTTGCAATCTCAGTTAAATCATCTTGAAAACTTAATAGCCCAAATTTCGGATAAACAGGCCACCTTAGTTAATAGGATGGCCGCCAAACCGGAAGAACTTGATGGTAATAAGGATGAAGATCTAAAAGTTATTGATGCGTCCCCTATTAAATCTTTCTTTTGCAATATGAATCTTGATAATGATGGGACTGGAGATGAGTCAACTTTAGTTAGAAGGCGTCCCAATGATTCGGAGTTTTCAGATCTTGATGCAAAAATTGATAAAAGTGGGATTGGAGAGGTCAAAACTTTAAATAGCAATGAACCCGCTATCTTGGATTTCAAGGAATTTAATTATGACAATTGCTCTTTGATAGATTGTATTTCCTTGTTGCAATCCGCGCTAAACTCTCCGCATGCTTATAGTCAAAATAAAGCTTTTACTTAACATATCATTGATGCTTTAATGCAATCTTATGAAGAAAAGCTTGAATTGGAAATTTCTATCCCTAGAAAACTTTATGATGAGTGGGAACCTACTATTAAAATTAAAATTAAAGATCATGCATGATTTTCTTTATGAGATTTGGGTGCTAGTGTTTCCATGATTCATAAAACTTTGTGCGATTTGCTAGGTTTCCCTGAATTTGATGATTGTTCTTTAAACTTGCATCTTGCGGAATCCACCATTAAGAAACCTATGGGAATAATTAATGATGTTCTTATTGTTGCAAATAGGAATTATGTTCCCATAGATTTCATTGTTCTTGATATTGATTGCAATCCTTCATGTCCTATTATTCTTGGTGGACCTTTCCTTAGAACGGTTGGTGCAATTTTTGATATGAAAGAAGGGAATATTAGATTCCAATTTCTGTTAAGGAAGGGCATGGAACACTTTCCTAGAAATAAAATTAAATTACCTTATGAGTCTATTATGAGGGCCACTTATGGATTTCATACCAAAGATGACAATACCTAGATCTATCCTTGCTTTTATGCCTAGCTAGGGGCGTTAAACAATAACGCTTGTTGGGAGGCAACCTAATTTTATTTTTTGTTTCTTGCTTTTTTATTCTGCTTAGTAATAAATAATTCATCTCGCCTCTATTTAGATGTGGTTTTATGCTTTTAATTAGTGTTTGTGCCAAGTAGAACCTTTGGGAAGACTTGGGGAAAGTCTTTGCGATCTTCCTGTAAAAAATAGAAACTTTAGCGCTCACGAGATTTGCTGCCATTTTTTTTACTGGAAAGTGATATTTGGTTAATTATTTTGAAGATGATTAATAGATAAATTCCTCACGTCCCGAAATTTAGTTTAGAATTTTTGGGGTTCCCAAAGTATTCGAAAGCTAAAGATTACTACAGACTGTTCTGTTTTTGACAGATTCTGGTTTTTCGTGTGTTGTTTGCTTATTTTGATGAATCTATGGCTAGTAATAGAGTTTATGAACCATATAAAAGTTGGAATACAATAGTATTAACACCAATATAAGTAAATAATGAGTTAATTATAGTACCTTGAAGTGGTGGTTTGTTTTCTTTTACTAACGGAGCTCACGAGATTTTCTTTTAAGTTTTGTGTTGTGAAGTTTTCAAGTTTTGGGTAAAGATTTGATGGATTATGGAACAAGGAGAGGCAAGAGCCTAAGCTTGGGGATACCCAAGGCACCCCAAGGTAAAATCCAAGGACAACCAAAAGCGTAAGCTTGTGGATGCCCCGGAAGGCATCCCCTCTTTCGTCTTCGTCCATCGGTAACTTTACTTGGAGCTATATTTTTATTCACCACGTGATATGTGTTTTGCTTGGAGCGTCTTGTATGATTTGAGTCTTTGCTTTTTAGTTTACCACAATCATCCTTGCTTTACGCACCTTTTGGGAGAGACACACATGAATCATAATTTATTAGAATACTCTATGTGCTTCACTTATACCTTTTGAGCTAGATAATTTTGCGCTTGTGCTTCGCTTATATCTTTTAGAGCACGATTGTGGTTTTATTTTATAGAAATTATTGATCTCTCATGCTTCACTTATATTATTTTGGGAGTCCTTTAAAACAGCATGGTAATTTTCTTTGGTTATGAATTTAGTCCTAATATGATAGGCATCCAAGATCGGTATAATAAAAACTATCATAAAAAGTGCATTGAATACTATGAGAAGTTTGATACTTGATGATTCTTTTGAGATATGAAGGTTGTAATGTTATAGTATGATAGTTGAGTAGTTGTGAATTTGAGAAATATTTCTTCTAAAGTTTGTGATTCCCGTAGCATGCACGTATGGTGAACCGTTATGTGATGAAGTTGGAGCATGATATATTTATTGATTGTCTTCCTTATGAGTGGCGGTCGGGGACGAGCGATGGTCTTTTCCTACCAATCTATCCCCCTAGGAGCATGCGCGTAGTACTTTGATGCGATAACTAATAAAATTTTGTAATAAGTATATGAGTTCTTTATGACTAATGTTGAGTCCATGGATTATACGCACTCTCACACTTCCACCATTGCTAGCCTCTCTAGTACCATGCAACTTTCGCCGGTACCATTAGCCCACCATATACCTTCCTCAAAACAGCCACCATACCTACCTATTATGGCATTTCCATAACCATTCTGATATATATTGCCACGCAACTTTCCACTGTCCCATTTATTATGACATGCATCATCATTGTCATATTGCCTTGCATGATCATGTAGTTGACATCGTATTTGTGGCAAAGCCACCATTCATAATTCTTTCATACATGTCTCTCATGAGTCATTGCATATCACGGTACACTGCCGGAGGCATTCACATAGAGTCATATTTTGTTCTAAGAATTGAGTTGTAATTCTTGAGTTGTAAGTAAATAAAGTGTGATGATCATCATTAGAGCATTGTCCCATGTGAGGAAAGGATGATGGAGACTATGATTCCCCCACAAGTCAGGATGAGACTCCGGACGAAAAATAAAAAGAAAAGAAAAAAGAGGCCAAAAAAAGAGAGAAGAAGGCCCAAATAAAAAAATGAGAGAAAAAGAGAGAAGGGACAATGTTACTATCCTTTTTCCACACTTGTGCTTCAAAGTAGCACCATGATCTTCATGATAGAGAGTCTCATATGTTATCACTTTAATATACTAGTGGGAATTTTACATTATAGAACTTGGCTTGTATATTCCAATGATGGGCTTCCTCAAATACCCTAGGTCTTCGTGAGCGAGCAAGTTGGATGCACACCCACTTAGTTTCTTTTTGAGCTTTGATACACTTATAGCTCTAGTGCATCCGTTGCATGGCAATCCCTACTCACTCAAATTGATATCTATTGATGGGCATCTCCATAGCCCATTGATATGCCTAGTTGATGTGAGACTATCCCCTTTTGTCTTCTCCACAACCACCATTCTATTCCACATATAGTGCTACGTCCATGGCTCACGCTCATGTATTGCGTGAAGATTGAAAAGTTTGAGAACATCAAAAGTATGAAACAATTGCTTGGCTTGTCATCGGGGTTGTGCATGATTTAAATACTTTGTTTGGTGAAGATAGAGCATAGCCAGACTATATGATTTTGTAGGGATAACTTTCTTTGGCCATGTTATTTTGAGAAGACATAATTGCTTAGTTAGTATGCTTGAAGTATTATTATTTTTATGTCAACATTAAACTTTTGTCTTGAATCTTTCAGATCTAAATATTCATGCCACAATAAAAAGAATTACATTGAGAATTATGCTAGGTAGCATTCCAAATCAAAAATTCTGTTTTTATAATTTACCTACTCGAGGATGAGCAGGAATTAAGCTTGGGGATGCTTGATACATCTCCAACTTATCTATAATTTTGGATTGTTCCATGCTATTATATTATCTGTTTTGGATGTTAATGGGCTTTATTTTACACTTTTATATTATTTTTGGGACTAACCTAATAACCCAAGGCCCAGTGCAAATTGCTGTTATTTTGCCTATTTCAGTGTTTTGCAGAAAGGGAATATCAAACGTAATCCAAACGGAATGAAACTTTTGGGAGAGTTATTTTTGGAACAAACCTGATCTAGAGGACTTGGAGTGGAGGTCAAGCAATCAACGAGGAGTCCACGAGGCAGGGGGGCGCGCCTACCCCCTAGGCGCGCCCTCCCCCCTCGCGGGCCCCTCGTGACCCAAACGACCTACTTCTTCCTCCTATATATACTCATATACCCTAAAAAAATCCAAGAGCACCATGAAACCCAATTTCCACTGCCGCAACCTTCTATACCCAAGAGATCCCATCTTGGGGCCTTTTCCGGAGGTCCACCGAAGGGGGCATCGATCACGGAGGGCTTGTACATCAACTCCATGGCCCCTCCGATGATGTGTGAGTAGTTTACTTCAGACCTTCGGGTCCATAGTTATTAGCTAGATGGCTTATTCTCTCTCTTTGAATCTCAATACAAAGTTCTCCTCAATCTTCTTGGAGATCTATTCGATGTAACTCTTTTGCAGTGTGTTTGTCGAGATCCGATGAATTGTGGGTTTATGATCAAGTCTATCTATGAACAATATTTGATTCTTCTCTCAAATATTTTATGTATGATTGGTTATCTTTGCAAGTCTCTTCGAGTTATCAGTTTGGTTTGGCCTACTAGATTGATCTTTCTTGCAATGGGAGAAGTGCTTAGCTTTGGGTCCAATCTTGCGGTGCTCGATCCCAGTGACAGAAAGGGAAACAACACGTATTGTATTGTTGCCATCGAGGATAAAAATATGGGGTTTATATCACATTCCTTGAGTTTATCCCTCTACATTATGCCATCTTACCTAATGCATTACTCTGTTCCTATGAAGTTAATACTATAGATGCATACTAGATAGCGGTCGATGTGTGGAGTAATAGTACTAGATGCAGGCAGGTGTCAGTCTACTTGTCACAGACGTGATGCCTATATACATGATCATGCCTAGATATTCTCATAATTATTCGCTTTTCTATCAATTGCTCAACAGTAATTTGTTCACCCACCGTAATACTTATGCTATCTTAAAAGAAGCCACTAGTGAAAACTATGGCCCCCGAGTCTATCTTTTATCATATAAGTTTCCAATCCATTTTATTTTGCAATCTTTACTTTTAATCTTTATCATAAAATACCAAAAATATTATCTTATCATCTCTATCAGACCTCACTCTCGTAAGTGACCGTGAAGGGATTGACAACCCCTTTATCGCGTTGGTTGCGAGGTTCTTATTTGTTTGTGTAGGTACGAGGGACTTGCGTGTGGCCTCCTACTGGATTGATACCTTGGTTCTCAAAAACTAAGGGAAAGACTTACGCTACTTTGTTGCATCACCCTTTCCTCTTCAGGGGAAAACCAACGCAGTGCTAGAGAGGTAGCAGCGCCTTCTCGTTTTCCTCGTCAACGAGGTTGATGGCAGAGGCGACGCTTTGGTGGGTTTGCACGCTTGGAAAAGGTGGATGTTCTACAAGCTATGCTTGTCTCCTCAGTGCGTCGCACGCTCCCTATGCGTCATATAGTAGGGTGTCGGGAAATGGTGGCGTGTTCAGAAAACGCCATCAATTAATGGAAACTTAGCATTGAGCTAGCATAAGAAGTAGATGATGATCAGATGAACACGGACCACCTGTAGCGACCCGACCTCAAATATTCAAGTCTCTGTGCTTCAGTGTCATCCCTAGATCAGTAATGCTGACTCACACAGTACTCGAAGGATTTATAACAGAGTAGCAATCACACACTTATTACATCGAATGTCTCAAAAGAGAACTTATTACAATAAATATGGCTTAAGGCCATCTAATACGATAACAACGGAAGGCTTGGAAGATAAAGTGAGTCCATCAACTCCAACGGCATAGCTGAGCTGCACGGCAATGACCTAAAGAACCTTACTACTCGTCTGAAAAGTCTGCAACATAATACGTTGCAGCCCGAAAACGGTTCAGCACATGGAATATGCTGGCAATATAACACGGCAGAGCAAGAACAGAATAATGCTATCACTACATGCATATTTGGCTGGTGGAAAGTTCTATGGTTGTAGTTTTTGTGAAATGCCAAATTTTTCCTACAACAAAGGAATAGATTTTATTTAACTATCATGGTAGTTGAAACTGAGAAGGTTCCTCCAACTCAATCCCAATTAAAAGTAATTATCAACCCAACAATATTAATTTAGAGTGATGAGATACATATGATAATCCAAGTACTAGATACTCAAGAATTGTCCATAACCGGGGACACGGCTAACCATGATTAGATTGTACACTCTGCAGAGGTTTGTGCACTTTTCCCCACAAGACCCGATCTCCTCCGTTGGATTTCTCGCACTACAGGGTGTTTGAGAAACGGATGACCGAGACACAGTCTTCCAGAAACATTTACTCTTCACTCTGGGCAGACCATACCAACCTACATCCCTCTACCTGCTGATCCACCTCTTCGAGAGCTCATGTAACTTACTCAGCTATGCTAGAGCCCATAATAGCATGTGGCTGCACACGGAAGTTTCTAGCATGAAATATCTCAGTTCCCTTTGAGCTTGGGTGGCAGACCTTAGGATTATCACACGGGTACTCCGGGATATCCTAGGACAACACTGGATTCTGCAGGTGCCCGACAAACAATCCACCCATATGTGTATTCAAGTTGCCACCTTAAGTTGAACCATTGAATAACAATCTCACATCTGTCATGGATTTCACTCACCCAAACCACGCCTACGAGCATAGCCTATCAATATAAGCAACACGTAGAAGTAACTCCCAAGGGTTTGATAATAACAGGGCAATAGGTTCTAACTCATTAACTACTTCCCAACCCAGAAGTTAATCACATCCTAATCATGCAATGTTTGAGGATTGGAGCTAATGCATAAAAACTGGGTGATAAAGGGGAATGATCAGTGTTACTTGCCTTGCTGATGATCTGCAAAACCTAAAGATTCGAAGTAGCACCCTTCGCACTCCGGGTGTTCTATCGCAAACAAACAATAGCATACATAAGCAATCAGGCAAAGAAGCATGGATAAAACTCAAATAAGAAGGTCTAACCAGAAAGTTCAACTTAAGAACTCCGTTTGCAAAAAGAATTGAATCAAACGGGGCAACAAAACTCAAATTGCGAAAGAAACATGGTCCGTTTACTATTCTGGACTAAATTCAAATTTTACAGTATCAAAACCTTGTTCAACTTGATTAAATAGAAAGAGGGTTTCGAGACGAAGATCTAGGCGCTTGAATCGCCTGTTTCCGACAAATGAGCGAAAAGATAAACTAAAACGAAAATTGGATCAGAAATCGCGATCGAAAATAATCGCGGAAAATCCGGGAAAAAGAAAAACTGACGAATAGGCTAACGACCGTTCGCTGTCTGTGGCTAACGAGTGAACACCGTTTGTTAAAACGAACGTACGGATGAACGTCCGCTAAATAATGAAACAGAGAAAAATCGGTGAACCGATCTATTAAAAAAAACCTAGGGTTTTCTAAAAAAACCGGATCGGTTCTTTTAAAAAAACCGAACGGCGGCTTTACCTCCCGCGAGGTCCGGGGAGGCGGGGCTGCAGCGGTGGGCGGCGCAACAGCGGCGCTCGGCGGTGCGGCAAAGGCAGGGCGGCGCGGGGCGGCTCCGTTGCGGCGGGGTGTGGAGGTGGTGGCGGGAATCGGGGCGGGGGCGGGGGCGCGGTACTTATAGGAGGGGGTGCTTGCTTGGGCGAGGGGGCAAGCGGCGCGGGGAGGGAGAGTCCCAGCCGGACTCAGCCTCGCGGACGGCGGCACGCTCCCGTTCTCCTGGAAGGAGACAACGCGGGGAGGTGGGCCGGCTGACTTGGGCTTCAGCCCAGTCGGCGGAGGAAAATCTTTTTTTTTAATAATTTCGCCGAAACTAAAAATTCCTATAAAATAAAATAAAAAACTAAAAATGCCAAAACAAATTTTCACAGTCTAAATATAATAGTTAGAGCGAGATTAACATTTTCTTGGCCCTAAAATGCAACTTTGAAAAACGTGCAATTTTTCTAATTCAAATAAAATAGCAATAAACTCCGAATAAAATCAAATATTTGATTTTAATATTTTTCCTCCAATATTTCATTTATTTTGGAGAAGTCATATTATCTCCTCTCATATATTTTAATATGAAATATTTTTGGAGAGATAAATAATTAAAGCCAAAAATCCTCGTTTCCATATTTGATAAAACTCAAATATGAAAACAGGGAAATCCCCAACTCTCTCTCCGAGGGTCCTTGAGTTGCTTAAGATTTCGAGGATCGCGAAACGAAATGCAATAAAATATGATATGCATGAATGATCTATGTATAACATTCCAAATTGAAAATTTGGGATGTTACAAACCTACCCCCTTAAGATGAATCTTGCCCTCGAGATTCGGGTTGGCTAGAAAATAGGTGCGGGTGGTCTTTGCGATGATCATCCTCTCGTTCCCAGGTGGGTTCATCCTCGGTATGGTGACTCCACTGAACTTTGCAAAACTTGATAACCTTGCTGCGTGTGACTCGGCTGGCAAATTCAAGAATCCTGACTAGCTTCTCCTCGTAGGTCAGATCATTGTCCAACTGAATCGCCTCCAAGGGCACCGTATCTCTTAGTGGTATATCGGCCATCCCAGTGTGACACTTCTTCAACTGGGAAACATGAAACACATCATGAAATCCTGACAGTCCTTCAGGTAACTCCAACTTGTAGGCAACTTCTCCCATACGTTCCAAAATTCGGTACGGTCCTACAAATCTCTGGGCTAATTTTCCCGTAACTCCAAAATGTTTCACTCCTCACAGAGGTGACACTCGCAGATATGCTCTATCTCCTATTTCATAGGTTATTTCCTTGCGTTTCGAGTCTGCATAACTCTTCTGCCTGGACTGAGCTATCTTCAGTCTATCTCTAATCAACTTAACCTTTTCTTCAGACTCCTTGATCAAATATGGTCCAAACAACGGACGGTCTCCAACTTCATCCCATAACAACGGTGTTCTGCACCTTCGTCCATATAGGGCTTCGAACGGTGCCATCTCTAAACCGGCTTGATAGCTATTGTTGTATGAGAACTCCGTGTAGGGAAAATTGTCATCCCAACTAGATCCATAATCTAGCGCACAGGCTCGCAACATATCCTCTAGAATCTGGTTGACTCTCTCGGTCTCTCCATCCGTCTGCGGGTGGAATGTTGTACTGAACTCCAACCTTGTTCCCAAAGTTTGGTGTAGTTGATACCAAAACTTTGAGGTAAACTATGTTCCTCTATCTGATACTATGGTCCTTGGAACTCCTTGCAGACAGACGATCCTGGTCATGTATATCTTGGCCAACTTCGCACTTGTATAGGTGGTTTTCACTGGGATAAAGTGAGCCACTTTGGTCAAGCGATCAACTACTACCCATATAGAATCATATCCTGATTTGGTCCTGGGTAATCCGGTGATAAAATCCATGCCAAGTTTATCCCACTTCCATTCGGGTATTGGCATAGGTTGTAACAATCCCGCTGGCTTTTGATGTTCAGCCTTCACTCTCTGACATACATCACATACGGCTACATACTCGGCAATATCTTTCTTCATACCAGTCCACCAGAAATGCTCCTTCAGATCCAAATACATCTTGGTGTTTCTGGGGTGTATTGAGTATGGTGAGTCATGAGCCTCCTGAAGTATTAACTTCCTGATCTCTGTGTTATTGGGCACATAAATACGGTCCTCAAACCATAAGGTGTGATGCTCGTCCTCACGAAAACCTTTGGCCTTTCCTTTGCCCATTCTCTCCTTTATCTCAGTAATCGCTTTGTCATCCTTCTGAGCTTCTCGAATCTTTCCTAACAATGTAGACTGAACCTCTATTGTTGCAACAAAACCTCTAGGGATAATCTCCACTCGAAGTTATCTGAGATCCTCTGCCAACTCCTTTGGCAATCCTGCGCTTATGAGTGTGTTGACATAACTCTTCCGGCTCAAAGCGTCGGCTCCGACATTAGCCTTGCCTGGATGATAATGAAGCTTCATATCATAATCCTTTATAAGCTCCAACCATCTCCTCTGCCTAAGGTTCAACTCCTTCTGTGTGAAAATGTACTTCAAACTCTTATGATCCGTGTACACATCACAACGATTTCCAATAAGGTAATGTCTCTAAGTCTTGAGCGCATGCACTACAGCTGCTAACTCCAAATCATGTGTGGCATAATTCAATTGATGCGGTTTTAGTTGTCGTGAAGCATACAAAACAACTCTTCCGTCCTGCACAAGAACACTCCCATGTTTTAGGCGAGAGGCGTCGCAGTACACTTGAAACTCTTTACGTATATCCGGCAGAATCAGTACTGGGGCTGTCGTCAAACGTTTCTTTAACTCCTGAAAACTTGCCTCACATTATTTTGTCCATTTAAATTTGGTATCCTTCTTCAATAACTCCGTCATTGGCTTCGCAATTTTGGAAAAATTCTCAATGAATCTCCGATAGTATCCTGCGAGTCCAAGAAAACTGCGGATCTCGCTAACTGAAGTGGGTGCCAACCATTCAGTAACTGACTGAACCTTGGTAGGATCTACTGCTACACCTTCTCCTGATATAACATGTCCAAGGAATCCGACTTCCTTCAACCAAAACTCACATTTGCTGAACTTGGCATACAACTGGTGTTCCCTGAGTTTCTCGAGAACTAAACGCAAATGCTCTTCGTGCACCTCCTCATTCTTCGAGTATACCATTATATCATCAATGAACACCACAACAAACTTATCAAAATATTCCATGAACACCTTGTTCATCATGCTCATGAAATAGGCAGGGGCGTTAGTCAGTCCGAATGACATGACCGTATACTCATAAACCCGTACCGTCTGGTGAATGCTGTCTTTGGTATATCCTTCTCTCGAATCTTCAACTATTGATATCCTGATCGCAGATCGATCTTTGAAAACATCTTAGCTCCTTGCGGCTGGTCAAACAAATCATTGATCATCGGTAGTGGGTATTTTTTCTTGATCGTTACCTCATTAAACGCATGATAATCAACAACCATTCTTAGAGACTTATCCTTCTTCTCAACCAAAAGCACTGGGGATCCCCATGGTAATGAACTCCGTCGAATGTAACCTTTCTCCAATAACTCCTTGATCTGCTTCTTAATCTCTTCCAGATCATTCGCGGGCATACAGTAGGGTCTCTTTGATATAGGCCTGGTGCCTGACAACAGTTCTATCAAAAACTCGATGTCTCGATCCGGTGGCATGCCTGGTAATTCCTTTGGAAAAACATCCGGGTAATCCTTCACTATAGGCACTTCCTCCTGAACAATTCCCGTGAGAGTATTTACTTGGCTACTCCTAGGCGCATGCCTAGATACATACTTAATCCTTTTTCCCTCCGGGGTGGTGAGATAAATCGACTTACTAGCACAGTCAATGCTTCCTCCATACTTTGACATCCAGTCCATGCCTAATATGACATCCAATCCTTGTGACTCCAAGATTATTAGGTCAGACGGGAAAACATGGCTACCAATGGTTAAGGGTATCTGGTTGCACCATCGACTAGCCATATACTCCGCTCCAGGTGAACTTACTAACAGAGGGGTCCTAAGGGTTTGGGTTGGTAATTTAAACTTATCCACGAATCCCCTTGATATGTATGAATGTGATGCACCAGTATCAAAAAGAACAAGGGCGGTAAATGACTTAACCAATAACTTACCAATAACCGCGTCTGGCTGCTCTTCAACCTCCTCCACATTAACGTGGTTCACTTGTCCTTTGTAGAATGGATTAGGCTTCTTCCCAGCGCTCCCATTACCGTTTCCATTCTTCGCTTCAGGGCACTCCATGGCATAGTGTCCAGTCTTCCTACACTTGAAACATGTAACGTGGCTTAGGTCTCTCTTGGTGGGTGTGGCTGGATTGGAATGGTTCTGATTGTTGCTTGCTCCATTACCATTCCCATTCCTTGGGCCGGTATGATTATGGGTACTTCCTCCATTGTGGTTGTGGCCTCCATGGTTATGAACAAGTCCTCCCGAGTTCAGGGTTAGGCGAGGCTTCTGCTGAGTTCCTGAATTATATCTTCCTTGTCCATATTTCCTGTCGGTGTCAAAACCGGCGGATCTTTGGTAGGGGGTCCCGAACTGTGCGTCAAGGCCGGATGGTAACAGGAGACAAGGGACACGATGTTTTTACCCAGGTTCGGGCCCTCTCGATGAAGTTAATACCCTACTCCTGCTTGATTAATATTGATGATATGGGTAGTACAAGAGTAGATCTACCACGAGATCAAGGAGGCTAAACCCTAGAAGCTAGCCTATGGTATGATTGTTGTATATGGAGTTGATGTCCTACGGACTACAACCCTCTTGTTTATATAGACACCAGATAGGGTTAGGGTTACACAGAGTCGGTTACAATGGTAGGAGATCTTGAATATCCGCATCGCCAAGCTTGCCTTCACGCCAAGGAAAGTCCCATCCGGACACGTGACGAAGTCTTCAATCTTGTATCTTCATAGTCCTGGAGTCCGGCTGAAGGTATAGTCCGGCTACCCAAACACCCCCTAATCCAGGACTCCCTCAGTAGCCCCTAAACCAGGCTTCAATGACGACGAGTCCGGCGTGCAAATTGTCTTCGGCATTGCAAGGCGGGTTCCTCCTCCAAATCCTTCATAGAAGATTGTAAACACCAAGAGTAGTGCCCAGCTCTGCAAAATAAGTTTCCACATATTGCCATAGAGAGAATAATATTAACACAAATCAAATCTGCTGACGTATTCCGTAGTGCATCATCACACTACGGCCAAGTCCTTTACTTGAATCGTTTTTACTTTTCCACGTCAGCACGTTTTGCGAGGTGGTTTCCTTGGCACGTCTTGTCAAAGCAGAGATCGTGTACCCCTTTTACGGGATTCTCATCAATACGGACGTGGGTAACCCAACCACGCCATTTATCACGGCGCTTGGGAGGTAAGCGAGTTTTACTAGGCTGGCGGGGACGCACAACCGCATCCGCTCATATAAGGGGATAAGGATCCACCTTTTTACCTACGCCTTCTTCCTCCTTTGCCTATCCATCTCCTACGCGCTTGAGCTCCAGCGCCCAAGCCCGCACTTCCCACCTCAACCTTCTCCAGCAATGTCCGGAGCGGGAGGCAAGTGGATGGTCTCCTCTGCCACGGAGGGCCAAGTCAAGAAGCCAAGGAAGGCCGGATACCTGTCTAAGGACATCGCGCACCGGCTTCCCGAAAAGGGGCAGCTTCGCCCCACCCCAAGGCCCCATGAGAGGGTAGTATTTCTTCCCCACTTCCTCCATGGACTGGGTTTTCCTCTCCACCCATTTGTCCGGGGGCTCATGTTCTACTACGGCCTGGATTTCCATGATCTGGCCCCGAACTTCATCCTCAACATCTCGGCGTTTATCGTCGTGTGCGAGGCCTTCCTCCGCGTCCACCCTCATTTCGTCCTCTGGCTCAAGACCTTCAACATCAAGCCCAAGGTGGTGCGCGGCAGCCAGGCGGAGTGCGGAGGCGCCATGGCGGGCAAGATGGCCAACGTCCTATGGTTCGAGGGCTCTTTTGTGGAGACCCTAAAGGGGTGCCAATCCGGGTGGTTTTACATCACCGAGCCACGCGATCCGAAATGGATCGCAGCCCCCGAGTTTCGATCCGGACCCCCCATGCGGCTTATGTCCTGGAAAGAGACGGGCCTGTCGTGGGGTGACGAAAAAGAGGTGACCGGATTGCAAACATGCATCCAGTCCCTGGTGAACAAGCCAATCCGGCTGGTTAATGTAATCCAGGTTATGCTCATCCGCCAGACCCTCCCGTGCCAACAACGGGATTTTAATCCGTGGGAGTTCGACCCGACGCAGCACCAAACCCTTAGCAGGCTCTTCGACACGACGTACGAAGATGCCTGGAAGGTGCTATTCAAGGGCGCCGAGGCTCCCGCATACGCTTTCGAGGACCACGGATACAGCTCGCAGCGTCACGCTAGCGAGGTAAGCTATCTTCACCTTTTACAGGATGTTAAGCTTTTTCATAGTTTGACTCTATGCGGGATCTAAACTCCCTTACCTTTGACAGGCTTGGTGGGCGATATCCAGACCGATTAACTGTCCGGCTCCGCTGCCCGAAGACCCAGCCCCAGCCCTACTAGTGAAGCTGCTGGTTCCGGCGCCTTATGTGGTGCCAGAGAAGAAGGCCAAGAAGAAGAAGACCACGGGGACTCGAAAGAGTGCCCGTAATGTGGTGGTGTTGGACTCGTCATCCGATGAGTCCGAGACGCCCTCTTCCCATGAAAACGAGGAGGAGGAAGAAGAAAACTCCCCCCCCCCAGCGGAGGGAGGAGAGAAGAGGAAGGCCGCCCCAACGGGGGAGGCCGAGGGGTCTAGGAAAAGGAAGACCCCTCCGTCAGACTACTCCCCTAACGCCGAAGAGGGTGAAGAGGAGTGGCCAAATAGGGCCCAGCGTCCGGCGAAATCGTAAGTTCGGATATCAGAGTAACTCATGATGTTCCTTTGTTGCACAGCTTTCCATAATGTCAAACGTAATTATGCAGCCCGCCCCGGGCCGAATTCAACGAATCGTCGGGCGGCTCCGTGGACTCATCGGACGTGAACTCAGTTCCGCCCGCTGTCTCCCCCCGCACTGCAGACGACGCCGAAGTGGCGTCGCGACAAGCTCCGGGGCAGGAGGAGGTGGTCCCGGAGGAGCCGCAAGGCAACCTCCCAGACTCCTGGAGTGAAGGGGATAAGGCCCCCCAGGGTTCCAAGTCTGGCTTTGTGCCGGACACTGCGCCGGAATCTTCCACAGTTCCGGACCGCGGTAGGCGAACTCCTACCAAGAGGAGCAAGCCTTCTGAGCCGGCGGCCTCCGTCCAACCGGAGGTGCCGGACAATCTGCTGGAGGTGCTTGACGGCGCCTCCATCGACGAGGGGCACCATACTATAATGAGTACGGTGATCCAGAAGGTTCGGTCCGCCAAGAGCGGACTGACTGAAGCTTGCGCTAGCCTTCTAACAGGCTTCGAGGTAAAAAATATGTAAAAATATTACTGCATAGACAGTAGCCCCTGATGCTTTGTTTGGCGTTCGGAAAGAAAAGCCGAATAGAGGATCTATTAAATTTCGCAGGAGTCTAACAAAAAAGAGTCAATATGCGTATGTAGGCTTCGCTGCTATCCACTGCCGCACTGACTGCGTAGGTGGGTGTCCTGAAGCAGGACCTTGAGCGAACCGAGCGAGAGCTCGGCCTTGCCAAGCGGCGGCTCGAGGAGAAAGAAGGTAAGAAATACCTTACAGAAAAAGTGCCTATAAAAAGGCGTGATTGCAAAAAAAAAATAGCAGGATTGTACTGCTTATTGTAGGGGCCACGACTGAGGTGGCGACCCTTAAGCAGGCGCTGTCTGAGGCCGAAAAAAAACGGCCGCAGAGCGCACCGAGCGAGACAGACTTGGGGTTCAGGTCGGCGAGGTGCAGCAAGAGCTTCAGGCTCTCATGAAAAAACATGAGAGTTTGGAGCTTGAGTCAAAGGCGCAAGCATCCGAGCTCGCGACGGCCCTTGAGACTGCCAAGTCTGCCAAGGCCGAAGCCCAAAAAGCCCTCCAAGAGTTGGAGGAGATGAGGAAGATAGCAGCGGGTAAGGCATTCTTTATGCAAAGCAGAAATATAAAAGTAAACTACTTGTTACTTACCCGAATCCGGAGCTCTCCAGGGGCATTCGCAGATCTTCCCCGCAGCGTATCCGCCGCCGCCGCATTTTTACTGAGCTGAAGAGGGCACCTTGACAGAGAAGGTGTTCTGGTCTCAGTATTCTGAGGCCGGACACCCTGTGCCCTTGAGCGACCAGCTGAAACAGCTGGTCGAGCTCCACAAGGCGGACGAACAGGCCATGAAGGGCTTCATAGTTCGGCTGTGCCCTGGAGAGGCTCTGCCTGGGAGCTATTTTGGGCTGGTGCGGCGGCTGGTGGAGGCCTGTCCGAGGCTCGAGGTCATCAAGCGCTCCGTCTGCATCGAAGGTGCCCGTCGGGCCCTTGCCCGTGCAAAGGTGCACTGGGGTAAGCTGGACGGTGAGAAGCTTGTGAAGGACGGGCCGCCGCCGGGGAAGGAGCATCGCAAGCCCGAGAACTACTACAAGGATGTTCTTGCAGGTGCCCGCCTTGTGGCGGATGAATGTACCAAGGATGTGATTTTTGAATGAACTCACTCGTGTTTATCCTGTGCACTGAAAACTTGTTCATATGCGCTAAGCAATGCTTATTGAATTTAAAATATTACTTTCTGTGCGTCCGTTTATCAAAAAATTGAGAGTTGGCCAGTCGTCGGCTTCTGCCCCCATGCCACTAGTGCTGGGGTGTTCGGGATAAACCTGAGCGCTCTTTTTCCCATAGTTGGGTCCTTCGAGGGAGACGCTCAGCACAACGAACTAGGCAATCGGACTATAATGCTTGAACACTCTCACTTAGCCATAGAACTCTATAATTTTAAATTTTGGCGAAGCCCCTAGTTCAGAAGACCGAGTTCGGGGCGCTATCCACGCCTTGGATGGACAAAGCCAGCTCCTCGCTTGAAGCGGCATAAGTCTTTAGGGACTTGAAAAACCTCTCAAACAGCGACCGGTCTCTCGCCTCATCATGACAGTCAGTTTTAGCTTTCTCCACTGAGGTGCTTAACCCAGCAGAACCGGGGCACAATCGCAGTGGTTCTCCTAGTGCTACCTTAGCCGATATAGCGGAACGTAAGGCACCAAAACATAGGAGCCGGGCAAACCCAACTATTGACCCAAATCATGATTCGGAGCCGATGCATATAGTGCTATAAGTTTGGGGTGCCGCACTTGTGAAAGTGTACGGACTTCTCACACCATAATGAGGGGTACTGAAGCCCCTGGCGTGTTTGCTGTACCATGGTGTACGGGTGCAATCATGTCATTTAATAAACATATATGTGAAAAGAGGATAATGCAAAAAATAGACAAAAAGCTATGCATTGTTTATAGAGAGGCTATTTATCAAAGCCGAACGATACAAATAGTGCGATAAGCAAAAAGATATTGGACTATTTAACATGTCCTGACCAGGGGCAGGCCGCGGAATTGTATTCAAAACAGGTATACCGCTCGTAACAGAGACCACCTGGGAGTTCCATAATGCGGCATGGCTTGTCTGCCTCCCTGGATCTTGCATCGTTTGTGCGGCAGTCGAATTGCCGAACAGGTCGTCCGAAGTATGGAGTCCTGAAAGTAAGAAAAAATTAAAAAAAGAATCCGGTAGCCCCTAGTACGTTTTAAGCCGTATTTTGGGCGTGCCGTTATTGTGCCCCTTCCCCTGTGCCCATGGTATTTCAAGGGCGTAGTTATGTACATGAGGCACTGGTTTCGCTATGTCGCGAGAGCTGGGGTTGGGGCCGCATTGCTACGCCTGCTCAGAACGTGCCAGGCGGTCTTGTTGTAGGTTACTCCGGGCGCGCTTGGCAGTGTCTGGCTTTTTAACGACCGGACTGGAGAATTTCCTAAGAAGGTTGCTTTGTACTTCCGCTGCGAGAGCCGCCGTGTGCTCCTCTGTACGGAGGGAGCATTCGGTGTTTCCGTTGACCGTGATTACTCCTCGAGGGCCTGGCATCTTGAGCTTGAGATATGCGTAGTGCGGCACCGCATTGAACTTTGCGAATGTGGTTCGTCCAAGCAGGGCGTGATAGCCACTGCGAAATGGGACTATATCAAAGATTAACTCTTTGCTTCGGAAATTATCCGGGGATCCGAAGACCACGTCAAGTGTTACTGAGCCTGTATAGTTGGCTTCTACACCTGGTATAACGCCTTTAAAGGTCGTTTTTGTGGGCTTAATCCTTGAGGGATCTATGCCCATTTTCCGCACTGTATCCTGGTAAAGCAGGTTCAGGCTACTGCCGCCGACCATGAGGACTCTTGTGAGATGAAATCCGTCGATGATTGGGTCGAGAACCAATGCGGCGAAGCCGCCATGATGGATGCTAGTGGGATGGTCCCTTCGATCAAAAGTGATCAGGCAGGAGGACCATGCGTTGAACTTTTGGGCGACTGGCTCCATCGCGTATACGTCCCGTAGCGCACGCTTCCGCTCCCTCTTGGGAATGTGGGTTGCGTATATCATGTTCACCGTCCGCACTTGTGGGGGAAAGCCCTTCTGTCCATTGTTGTTCGGCGGCCTGGGCTCCTCCTCGTCGTTGTTGTGCAGCCCCTTCTCTTTGTTTTCGGCTCTTAACTTGCCTGCCTGCTTGAACACCCAACAATCCCTGTTAGTGTGATTGGCTGGCCTTTCGGGGGTGCCATGTATCTGGCACAAGCGGTCGAGTATTTGGTCCAAACTGGACGGGCCCTGAGTATTCTTTTTGAATGGATTTTTCTGCTGACCGGATTTATAGCCTCTGAATCCGGCATTGACTGCCGTCTCTTCATTGCTGTCACTGCTAACGCGGTGTTTTTGCTTATTCCGACGTGTCCTGCCACTTTTGTCCTTGGTATCCGAATTACCAGGGTTCTTTGATAAGTTGTTACTGCGAGCTAGCCAGCTGTCTTCTCCCGCGCAAAAGCGGGTCATGAGTGTCATGAGGGCTGCCATAGATTTTGGCTTTTCCTGTCCCAGGTGCCGAGCAAGCCACTCGTCGCGGATGTTATGCTTGAAGGCTGCTAGGGCCTCTGCGTCCGGACAATCGACTATCTAGTTTTTCTTTGTTAGGAACCGTGTCCAGAATTGCCTGGCCGATTCCTCTGGCTGCTGAATTATGTGGCTTAAGTCATCAGCATCCGATGGTCGCACGTACGTGCCCTGGAAGTTGTCGAGGAATGCGGCTTCCAGGTCCTCCCAAGAACCGATTGAGTCTACTGGCAAGTTGTTAAGCCAATGTCGGGCCGGTCCTTTAAGTTTGAGCGGGAGGTATTTGATGGCGTGTAGATCATCGCCGCGTGCCATGTGGATGTGAAGGAGATAATCCTCGATCCATACCGCCGGATCTGTTGTGCCATCGTATGATTCGATGTTGACGGGTTTGAAACCCTCTGGGATTTTATGATCCATTACTTCATCCGTGAAGCATAGCGGGTGTGCGGCGCCTCTGTACTGGGCTATATCACGACGCAGCTCGGAGGAGCTATGTCTGTTGTGTTTGGCCCGGCCGGATTTGTTGTATCCGGAGTGAAGATCATCGTCACGTGCCGTAGGGCGCCTGCGCGATCCGTAGATCGATCTTGTTTGTCTTCCTTATCCTCCAGTACGTCTCGTAGAGCGGCGTCGGGATATGGCTTGGGTGGAGGGCTGAGAGGCCTCTCTGTCGTGGCCGCGAGGTGGCCGGTCTGTCATGTCGTGCGCTGGTGATGTAGGTGCTTCCTCCTCTGATCGGGGTAGCGGCCTGCGCTTTGGGTAACTCTTGGAGGGGCGTTCGAGTTCATACTCTTCAGCCGCAAGGACTTCAGTCCATCTGTCAGCTAGCAAATCTTGGTCAGCTCTAAGATGTTGCTGCTTTTTCTTGAGGCTGCTTGCCGTGGCTAAAAGCCTGCATTTGAAATGCTCTTGTTCGGCGGGGTCTGATGGTACGACGAATTCGTCGTCATCGAGGCTTGCCTCATCTTCGGAGGGAGGCATATAGTTACCATCCTCGACCTCTCGGTCTGCCGCTCTCTCATGAGGGCTAGCTTCTCCATCTTCCTGTGCCCAATCCTTCTGGGGTGGGTGTTCTTCGGCGCTATCCGGGGTAGTATTATCTCCTGTGCCGGAATCACCGTTTTTGCTTTGGCGGGATTTAGAGCGGCGCCGCTGACGTCGGCGCTTTGGCTGTTTCTTGGAGGTGTCATCCCCCGCTGTTCCATCGCCATCTCCATCTTTTGGAGTATCCACCATATATATGTCATATGACGAGGTGGCCTTCCAGCGCCCTACAGGTGCTGGTTCCTGTTCGTCTCCTACATCATCGTCCATACCGTCGATGTCTTCGGAGCCGAATTCAAGCATGTCGGTTAAATCGTCGACAATGGCTACAGAGTGGGTGGTGGGTGGGCTTTGAACTTCTTCATCGTCCGTATCCCATCCTCGCTGACCGTAATCCGGCCAGGGCTCTCCTGATAAAGAGAGAGACTTGAGAGAATTCAGGATGTCGCCAAAAGGCGAGTGCTAAAAGATGTCCGCGGCGGTAAACTCCATTATCAGCGCCCAATTGGATTCGATTGGCAGGAGCGCGGGGGGTTCGGAGTCGGGGGAGGAGTCCGGATCCTCGGATTCACGGGTCATGCAGAGTGCAGGGCTGGCGCTCGGCTCGATCGCCTTTGAGATCGCAGCCCCCGAGGTGACGTCCAACCGCTCATCCTCGATTGGCGCAATAGGCTCCGAGTTAGGGGTCGGAACTGGTGTGTGTGTGTGCCCTCCAGGACACTGTCCGGAGGCAGAGCTAGATCATGCCCCTTGCGATAGTGCGGTGCGCTTGGCCGTGGCTCGAACCCGTCGAATATCAAGTCTCCGCGGATGTCAGCCGTGTAGTTTAAGCTTCCAAACCTAACTTGATGGCCAGGGGCGTAGCTTTCGATCTGCTCCAGGTGGCCAAGCGAATTGGCCCGCAGTGCGAAGCCGCCGAAGATGAAGATCTGTCCGGGGAGAAAAGTCTCACCCTGGACCTCATCGTTGTTGATGATCAAGGGAGCCATCGGGCCTAAAGGCGACGACACAGAGGAACTCTCAATGAAAGCACCAATGTCGGTGTCAAAACCGGTGGATCTCGGCTAGGGGGTCCCGAACTGTATGTCAAGGCCGGATGGTAATAGGAGACAAGGGACATGATGTTTTTACCCAGGTTCGGGCCCTCTTGATGGAGGTAATACCCTACTCCTGCTTGATTAATATTGATGATATGGGTAGTACAAGAGTAGATCTACCACGAGATCAAGGAGGCTAAACCCTAGAAGCTAGCCTATGGTATGATTGTTGTATATGGAGTTGATGTCCTACGAACTACAACCCTCCGGTTTATATAGACACCGGATAGGGTTAGGGTTACACAGAGTCGGTTACAATGGTAGGAGATCTTGAATATCCGCATCGCCAAGCTTGCCTTCCACACCAAGGAAAGTCCCATCCGGACAGGGGACGAAGTCTTCAATCTTGTATCTTCATAGTCCTGGAGTCCGGCTGAAGGTATAGTCCAGCTACCCGAACACCCCCTAATCCAGGACTCCCTCACTTCCTCTTACGGCTCTCAATCTGCGGTTGCTTCCCTTCAATCATAAGAGCCTTATCTACCAACTCCTGGTAGTTGTTGAATTTTGCCACCATCAACTACATGCTCATCTCATCATTCAGCCCTTCCATAAACTTCTCCTGCTTTGCAGCATCTGTGGCCACATCGTCAGGGGCATAGCGAGATAACTTACTAAACTCATCCGCGTACTGAGCCACAGTACGGTTCCCCTAGCGTAAGTTGCGAAACTCACGCTTCTTCATACTCATAGCTCCAGTTGAGACAAGGGCTGTGCGGAAAGCTTGCTGAAACTGGTCCCATGTAACAGTGGCTATAGGGTAGGTGACAATGTAATTCTCCCACCATGAGGTTGCTGGTCCATCCAACTGATGTGCGGCAAAACGCACCTTCTCAGCATCGGTACATCCTGCAGTGGTTAACTCCCTTCCAATCCTGCAGAGCCAATCATCTGCTACTATGGGTTCGGTGCTACTGGAAAACACTGGTGGTTGCAACCTCAGAAAACGGGCTAAGTTATCAACTGGTGGTGGTGAGTTGTTGTTGTTGTTGCTGCCTTGGTTCTAAACTAACAACTGCATCAGGGTATTCTGCTGCTGGATCAACTGAGTGAGCTCCAGTGGGAAGGTAAATCCGGGGTCACGTCTCGGAGGCATCTGATGGGTTTTAGAGGGACGAGATTAGAATAGAATGAGGTCCAATGAGAGAAACACTACCCATATGCACATGAGACAAACACAATCATTTCACTCAATCAATCAAGCATGGGCATACAATCGATCTAACTATCTTTACAGAAGTGCTCGGACTATACTATATACATATGGTGGAATACTACTACTGATGTGGTGGTCTAGTAAAGATATTGATCGGTCGAAGACTCCATGATGTCTGCTCCAGCTTCGTCTTCATAGTCATCATCGCTATCGTCGGGGTCCGAGTCGGTGTCGTCGATGATGATGTAGTCCTCCGGACGAATCTCCTTGGGTTCTTCATCTTCTCCTGCTAGTGCGGGGTCTCCCATGAATATTCCTAGCTTCCTTTCCAGATCATCATTCTTCTCCACTAGTACGACGATTTCTTCCTCATAATCTTTGCGTGTAGCCTTGAGTTCTTCCTCTAGTTTTGTGATCCTTGTCATCGCCTTCTTCAGATCTATCATGCCTGCGCACATCTGGTTCTCCTGGCAACGAATGTGCTGGTTTAACTCCTGAATGAAAGCTGCAATTGATCTATCCTTCCTGATGCTGATCATCTCCCATTGCTCATCTCGGCACCCACAAATCTGGTAGATAGTATCCTTAAGCTCCTTTTGGTAAACTTCTCCAATGCGTCCCATGGTGATGTGAGCTGCCATACTCTTTCCTAGACTCCAGGTTTGTGCATCGAAGGAAAACTCTATGGGCTTAGTGAGTGGCGTGAATGTCCTTCATGGAACTTGAACTTTAATCATGCATTGCTCCTCTTCTGGTAAAGTGGCATTGTAAGTCCCGGTGAGGCTTGGTATTCCTATGTTCAGGTACCTAGTGACTTGCTTCAAGTGTCGTCCAAAAGGTGCGTCTTCATCCGGTTGTGCAAACTTGTTCCTTGCGTCCGCCATCCTAAAGAGTAGAAAATGGAGAGGAGTCAGAAATGAGAAGAGAATAGTGATCTAGGGCTTTAGCTTAGTGGTCATGTCCTACACTCAGCGTGTGCTCTGATACCATCTTGTAGCGACTTGACCTGAAACGGTCAAGTCTCTGTGCTTCAGTGTCATCCCTGGATCAGTAATGCTGACACACACAGTACTCGAAGGATTTATAACAAAGTAGAATCACACACTTATTACAACAAATGTCTCAAAAGAGAACTTATTACAATAAATATGGCTTAAGGCCATCTAATACGATAACAACGAAAGGCTTGGAAGATAAAGTGAGTCCATCAACTCCAACGGCATAGTTGAGCTGCACGCCAACGACCTAACGAACCTTACTCCTCGTCTGAAAAGTCTGCAACATAATACGTTGCAGCCCGAAAACGGGTCAGCACATGGAATATGCTGGCAATATAACACGGTAGAGCAAGAACAGAATAATGCTATCACTACATGCATATTTGGCTGGTGGAAAGCTCTATGGTTATAGTTTTTGCGAAAACCAAATTTTTCCCTACAACAAAGGAATAGATTTTATTTAACTATCATGGTAGTTGAAACATCATTGAGAAGGTTCCTCCAACTCAATCCCAATTAAAAGTAATTATCAACCCAACAATATTAATTTAGAGTGATGAGATACATATGATAATCCAAGTACTAGATACTCAAGAATTGTCCATAACCGGGGACACGACTAACCATGATTAGATTGTACACTCTGCAGAGGTTTGTGCACTTTTCCCCACAAGACCCGATCTCCTCCGTTGGATTTCTCGCACTACAGGGTGTTTGAGAAACAGATGACCAAGACACAGTCTTTCAGAAACATTTACTCTTTACTCCGGGCAGACCATACCAACCTACATCCCTCTACCTGCTGATCCACGTCTTCGAGAGATCATGTAACTTACTCAGCTATACTAGAGCCCATAATAGCATGTGGCTGAACACAGAAGTTTCTAGCATGAAATATCTTAGTTCCCTTTGAGCCTGGGTGGCGGACCTTAGGATTATCACACGGGTGCTCGGGGATATCCTAGGACAACACTGGATTCTCCAGGTGCCCGACAAACAATCCACCCAGATGTGTATTCAAGTTGCCACCTTAAGTTGAACTATTAAATAATAATCTCACATCTGTCATGGATTTCACTCACCCAAACCACGTCTACGAGCATAGCATAGCAATATAAGCAATATGTAGAAGTAACTCCCAAGGGTTTGATAATAACATGGCAATATGTTCTACCTCATTAACTACTTCCCAGCCCACAAGTTAATCACATCCTAATCATGCAATTTTGAGGATTGGAGCTAATGCATAAAAACTGGGTGATAAAGAGGTATGATCAAAGTGTTACTTGCCTTGCTGATGATCCGCAAAACCTAAAGATTCGAAGTAGCACGCTTCGCACTCCGGGTGTTCTATCGCAAACAAACAATGGCATACATAAGCAATCAAGCAAAGAAGCATGGATAAAACTCAAATAAGAAGGTCAAACCAGAAAGTTCAACTTAAGAACTCCGGTTTGCAAAAAGAATCGAATCAAACGGGGCAACAAAACTCAAACTGCGAAAGAAACAAGGTCCGTTTACTATTCTGGACTAAATTCAAATTTTACAATATCAAAACCTTGTTCAACTTGATTAAATAGAAAGAGGGTTTCGAGACGAAGATCTAGGCGCTTGAATCACCTGATTCCGACAAATGAGCGAAAAGATAAACTAAAACGAAAATTGGATCAGAAATCGCGATCGAAAATAATCGCGGAAAATCCGAGAAAAAGAAAAACTAACGAACAGGCTAACGAACAGACGTTCGCTGTCTGCAGCTAATGAGTGAACACCGTTCGTTAAAACGAACATACGGACGAACGTCCGCTAAATAACTAAACTGAGAAAAACCGGCGAACCGATCTATTCAAAAAAAACCTAGGGGTTTCTAAAAAACGGATCGGTTCTTTTAAAAAAACCGAACGGCGGCTTTACCTCCCGCGAGGTCCGGGGAGGCGGGGCTGCAGCGGTGGGCGGCGCAACAGCGGCGCTCGGCGGTGCGGCAAAGGCAGGGCGGCGCGGGGCGGCTCCGGTTGCGGCAGGGTGCGGTGGTGGTTGCGGGAATCGGGGGCGGGGGCGGGGTACTTATACGAGGGGGGGCTTGCTTGGGCGAGGGGGGCGAGCGGCGCGGGGAGGGAGAGTCCTGGTCGGATTCGGCCTCACGGGCGGCGGCGCGCTCCCGTTCTCCTGGAAAGAGACGGCGCGGGGAGGTGGGCCGGCTGACTTGGGCTTCGGCCCAGTCGGCGGAGGAAACTCTCTTTTTTTAAATAATTTCGCCGAAACTAAAAAAATCCTATAAAATAAAATAAAAAACTAAAAATGCCAAAACAAATTTTCACCGTCTAAATAAAATATTTAGAACGAGATGAACATTTTCTTGGCCCTAAAATGCAACTTTGAAAAACGTGCAATTTTTCTAATTCAAATAAAATAGCAATAAACTCCGAATAAAATCAAATATTTGATTTTAATATTTTTCCTCCAATATTTCATTTATTTTGGAGAAGTCATATTATCTCCTCTCATATATTTTAATATGAAATATTTTCGGAGAGAAAAATAATTAAAACCAAAAATCCTCGTTTCAATATTTGATAAAACTCAAATATGAAAACAGGGAAATCCCCAACTCTCTCTCCGAAGGTCCTTGAGTTGCTTAGGATTTCGAGGATCGTGAAACGAAATGCAATAAAATATGATATGCATGAATGATGTATGTATAACATTCCAACTTGAAAATTTGGGATGTTACACCACCGTAGGGAACCCGTCGGTGATGAATTCATCATTCCCAAACGGTTGAATACTAGAAAGCATTTTCCCACAAGACACACGGCCTATTCCATCACAAATAGGTCGGATGGATCAACTGTATGTCACGTATCGTACATTGTCAAAAAGTAATGCGGTAGACCTTCTTTAACATGTGTTAAAAAAACAAGGGCCTCGAGGTTAAATTAGCTAAGGGAATGGGGCATTTCGATCATCGACACAACTTCCCATCCAGTCACCCATCCGATGGATGCTCCAGCCTGAGCACACTTTACTTGATAGTTTTCTTACATGAGCTATTGGTGCAATATCTAGACCTTGCTGATAGGAATGCCTCTTCACATCCTTATGGCATATCCAGATGACCACCCGTATGACAATGGCCAATAGATGTTGTGTAGACAGAGCATATCACATACGTCTTATTAGAAGCAATCGTCTGCGTTATTATCGGTCTTCGCACACATTTCTAATTATGACCTGTTTGCCGCGTATCACACACATCTTGTTATATTGAACCGTTTCTGTTCTCTTGCCTAATCACAAACAGTTCATCCAAGTGAACCGTATGTTGTACATCGCACACACTTTGATCAGGCTGACCGTTTCTTTTGTGTTGCCTAATCACACACAGTTCATCCCAGTGAACTGTATGCTGTATATCGCACACGCCTTCATCTGGTTTCTTGTTTCTTTTGTTCCTCCTCATCGCAACCAGTTAATTGAGCTGAACCGTATACCCTGCATTGCACACGCAACTAAAATCTGAACCGTGTTTGATGCATCCTCCATCGCAAACAATTTGCACGTTTTTGACGGTTTTCATACATCACCATTTGTGATTATTGCATCGCACACAGTTTCTCGAAGGTTCTCTAATCATAGTGTCGCGTTAGCAGCATCCTACAGTAGTGATGCTCTGCTTATGCATGCATGCAATTTTTCGGGGGGGGGGGGGACGCTTCATTTATTTCTCAATTGCTCAGGGTCTGCACCTGGCTTTGTACAAGAGATTATATGCAACAGAGGCAAGGCCTGTACAAGAGGGTGATTGCCGGGCTGGGCCCAACAGCCACGCCTTATGGGTAGAACTTACGTTGATGCTCAATGTTTGATGAATTTTGCAACTGAATGCCATCTCCGATCTCCAGAGGGACTGCGCCAGGTATGGTGACTCGTACTACTCGGTAAGGGCCTTTCCACTTCGGCGTCAACTTGTTTGTAACCTTGGCGGACTGAACTCGCCTAAGGACAAGGTCGCCTTCCTCAAAACTCTGGGCATGAACCCCGCGGCTGTGATAGCAACGCAGGGCTTGTTGGTAGCATGCGGCACGCGTAGCAGCCTAGAGATGGTTCTCCTCGAGTAGCACAACATCGTCACGCCGGTGTTATTCCTGCGCTATTTTATCATAGTCAACCACTCGAGGTGACCCGTAAATGAGTTCTGTGGGGATAACTACTTCTGCCCCATAGACTAGGGACAAGGGAGTGTTCCCGGTAGCTCGATTTGGTGTCGTTCTAAGGGACCAAAGAACCACCGGCAGCTCATCGATCCACCTCCTACCACACTTCTATAGCTTATCAAATGTTCTTGTCTTGAGTCCTGGCAACACTTTAGTGTTCGCCCTATCAGCTTTCCCATTGCTCCTTGGATGAGCAACAAAGGCGAATGAGATCTTGCTTTTGAGGGCATGAGCATATCGCATGAAGGTGTGCCTTGTGAATTGGGTGCCATTGTCAATGATGATTCGAGTAGGGACTCCAAAGCGGCACACTAATCCTTTAAAGAACTTCATAGCTGACTGAGCAGTCACCTTTCCCATGGGCTCTACTTCCGGCCACTATGTAAACTTGTCGATTGCAACGAACAAGAATTCAAAGCCCCTGGTAGCACGGGGGAAGGGGCCCAAGATGTCGAGCCTCCAGACCTAAAATGGCCATGATAAAGGGATTGTCTGAAGAGCTTGGGCAGGCAGATGGATATTCTTGGAATGGAATTGGCAGGCTTCACATTTAGTGACCAACTCAAGTACATCTTGGAGGGTTGTGGGCCAGTAAAATCCCTGGCAGAACGCTTTCCCAAATAGATCCCTCTGTCGGTGCAACAAACCCTGGTTCGTTGCCCAGACTGTGCACAGGCACAAGAACAAGCCTACAACACCAAGGCCAAAATGGAGCACAAGGAATCAGTCCTTCGAAGGACCAAAGTGTAGCACAAGAGGACTAAGGTTAGCTAGAGAAGTAGGATATCACCAAGGGAAAAGCCTCACTTGCCAGGCAGGTGAGCCTAGCAAGGACGGGGCCACCTCCGGAAGCAAGCCTCCAAGCCATCCCGGCAGGGCCTACCGGGACTAACATAGGCAGAACTACCTCACCACAACGCACGTCATCGATCGATGCGGTGTCAAGTTCCAAAGTGACTAAGTGGCTACTATTCACCACATGGCATCCACTTTCTACAGGAAATACCCCCAGGCGACGCCCGTCCTACGATGTGTCAAGTGAGCAGGTGCGAAGCTGGCAAAACAGCCCGGCAAGACCTGCCGGGCAAGCTACGATGTGACGTTGAGCGGCGCATTTAATGCGCTCTGTCAGCCTACAGAGTAGGTATGATAACATTGTTTGCTATCTTATCAGTGCATAATGACCAATTTGCCACTGTGGTGACCCCTTTGTCTATAAAAGGAGGCCCAAGGCAACCGTAGAAAGGGTTAGCGAGTCCACCCCCTCGCACATTCATACACGCGTAGCCGTTTCGCCCTGAGGCAACCCTGCTGGGAAAGTGTGTTACGCTCACCACCATTTTTCCACCATCAATCCACCAAAGCAGGAGTAGATTTTACGCCTTACGACGGCCCGAACCTGGGTAAAAACTGCTTGTGTGATCTCTGCCGTGTTGTTCCACGCTCATCTGCTCTCTATGCAACGTGCCATCCCCCCGCCAAACCTGCAAGGGAATCTTGTTCCCATAGGTGGACATGGTTTCCCACGACATCTTTGGCGCGCCAGGTAGGGGGATCACTTGCACGAACCTGAAGGTGTGAGCAGCGTGTCATCTTCATTGCCATCTTCATCTTCCACGGCGCCATCGACTATGGTGCCCAAGAAGATACCCGGTGTTTCAGCTCACCCGTCCACCTCAAAGGCTCCGCCGCCCGCGGCCATCGACACTTCGGGGGACGCGGAGGCACACGAGGATGTGGGCGCTGTGGGGGACGCAGGCGGCGCAGGCGACGTTGTCACCACCTCCCCCGCAGCTGAAGCAGGAGAACGAAGCACCGGAGGAGAACATCATTAGCAACATCCAGGTGGCCATGCTCCACAAGGTACAAGCGAAGGGTTTATTCCATTTGTACCTCTTCCTCTCGCCAAAGAGCACAGTCGCAGTGGTGGCGCCCGGTCCGGGGCGAATCGCCGCCCTCTGGTCGGCCCCCACTGAAGACCCACAAGTATTTAGGATCAATTGTAGATCTTTTTGATAAGTAAGAGTGTCAAACCCAACGAGGAGCAGATGGAAATGACAAGTGGTTTTCAGCAAGGTAATATCTGCGAGTGCTGAAATTGTAAGTAATAGAGTAGTTTGATAGCAAGATATTTTGTAACGAGCAAGTAATGATAATAATAAGAAAAGTGCAGCAAGGTAGCCCAGTCATTTTGAGGCAAAGGACAGCCCAAAACAGTCTCTTATAATAAGCAAAGCGTTCTTGAGGGTACACGGGAATTTCGTCTAGTCACTTTCATCATGTTGATTCGATTCGTGTTCGCTACTTTGATAATTTGATATGTGGGGGGGGGGACTGGTGCTTAGGTGTTGTTCTTAATTGAACAAACCGCCAACTTATGATTAACCCCCTCGCAAGCATCCGCAGCTGTGAGAAAAATATTAAGGATAAATCCTAACCATAGCATTGAACTTTTGGATCCAATCGGCCCCTTACGGAATAGTGCATAAACTAGCGTTTAAGCTTCGGTCACTCTCGCAACCCATCATCTAATGAATACCCCACAATGCATTCCCTTAGGCCCAAATATGGTGAAGTGTGGTTGACGTTCACATGACACCACTAAGGGAATCACAACGCACATACTTTCAAAATATTGAACACATATCAAGTTCACATGATTACTTGCAACATGATTTCTCCCGTGACCTCAAGAACAAAAGTAACTACTCACAAGTGATAATCATGCTCAAGATCAAACGGGTATTAAATAGCATATTGGATCTGAACATATAATCTTCCACCAAATAAATCGTACAGTAATCAACTACAAGATGTAATCAACACTACTAGTGATCCACAAGCACCAATCTATAGTTCCGGTAACAAGATTGAACACAAGAGATGAACTAGGGTTTCATATGAGATGGTGCCGTTGACGATGTTGATGGAGATTGCGCTCCCCAATATGGGAGAGTTGTTGGCAATGATGATGATGATGATTTCCCCCTCCGGGAGGGAAGTTCCCCCAGCGGAGGGCAAAAGTGCTTCTGCCCGGGTTCCGCCTCGAGACCGCGACGCTCCATCCCAAAAGTCCTCCCTTATTTTTTCTAGGTCAAAATGACTTATATACCAAAAGATGGGCACCGGAGGTGGGCCTGAATGAGCACAACCCACCACGGTGTGCCTGGGCTCCCCGGCGTGCCCAGGTGGGTTGTGCCCACCTGGTGGGCCCCTCTGGTACTTATTGGCTCCAATATTCCTCATATATTCCAAAAACTTCTCCATAAAGTTTCAGCTCATTTGGAGTTGTGCAGAATAGGTAGCCTGGCATAGCTTTTCCAGGTCCAGATTTCCAGCTACCGGAATTCTCCCTCTTTGTGTGTACCTTGCATACCATGAGATAAAAGGCATTAGAATTACTCCAAAAAGCATTATTATGCATAAAAACATCATAAAGAACAGTACGAAAATATGATGCAAAATGGACGTATCAACTCCCCCAAGCTTAGACCTCGCTTGTCCTCAAGCGAAAACCAAAATTGAAAAATATGTCCACATGCTTAGGGAGAGAGGTGTCGATAAAAAAATACGGACATTGAAGCATCATGTGAATATAACAACAACAAAATTTAACATAAATTTTTTATCATAGAACTTTGATCATAGACTTCTCATGAATAAGTAACAATTCATCGCACTATGGAAGTATAAAGCATAAACTCTATTAGAAACCAACAAACTATGTTCTCAGTCAACTTTGCAACTACAATTCATCATCTTTTTAGGAAGGGTCACGTATCGGAGCCTTTAGGCAAGTCCACATACTCAACCATCACATAGTTTTCTAAGATTGCTAACACTCACCACATACACATGAGCAAAACATTTCAACTGGATACATAGAAAGATAGGGGCTTATAGTTTTGCCTCCTGACGTATTCACCTCAAGGGTGATGTCAACAATAATAACTTATGCCACCCATATTCAATCGGACATATGTACCTAGATCTTTCCTCACCACATGATGCTTGCCAAAGGAGAAAAATAAAAAGTTTAGAGAGAAAAGCTTTGACTCTCCCATATAAGTAAAAGATAGGCCCTTCGCAGAGGGAAGCAGAGGTTGCCATGCACTTATTTGTTTGTATGCCCAACCCCTTAGTGAAAACAACGTCACATTGTATTGCCCCTTGTGATGGCAACCTTTATTATGCATCATGTCGCTTTTATTCTTCACCATCACGAGTCTGTATAATGCTCAATTTTCTCTTACACTAAATGATCTCTGATAACCCACAAGTATAGGGGATCGCAACAGTTTTCGAGGGTAGAGTATTCAACCCAAAATTATTGATTCGACACAAGGGGAGCCAAAGAATATTATCAAGTATTAGCAGCTGAGTTGTCAATTCAACCACACCTGGAAAATTAATATCTGCAGCAAGGTATTTAGTAGCAAAGTAATATGATAGTAGTGATAACGGTGGCAAAAGGTAATGGTAGCAAAAGTAATATTTTTGGGTTTTGTAGTGGTTGTAACAATAGCAACGGAGAAGTAAATAAGCGAAGAACAATATATGAAAAGCTCATAGGCATTGGATCACTGATGGAGAATTATGCTGGATGCGATCGATCACGTAACAGTCATAACCTAGGGTGACACAGAACTAGCTCCAGTTCATCAATGTAATGTAGGCATGTATTCCGAATATAGTCATACATGCTTATGGAAAAGAACTTGCATGACATCTTTTGTCCTACCCTCCCGTGGCAGCGGGGTCCTATTGGAAACTAAGGGATATTAAGGCCTCCTTTTAATAGAGTATCGAACCAAAGCATTAAAACATAGTGAATACATGAACTCCTCAAACTACGGTCATCACCGGTTAGTATCCCGATAATTGTCACTTCGGGGTTAACGGATCATAACACATAATAGGTTACTATAGACTTGCAATATAGGATCAAGAACTCTCATATATTGATGAAAACATAATAGGTTCATATCTGAAATCATGGCACTCGGGCCCTAGTGACAAGCATTAAGCATAGAAGTCATAGCAACATCAATCTTAGAACATAGTGGATACTAGGGATCAAACCCTAACAAAACTAACTCGATTACATGATAAATCTCATCCAACCCATCACCGTCCAGCAAGCCTACGATGGAATTACTCATGCACGGAGGTGAGCATCATGAAATTGGTGATGGAGGAAGGTTGATGATGACGACGGCGACGGATTCCCCTCTTCGGAGCCCCAAACGGACTCCAGATCAGCCCTCTTGAGAGAGATTTGGGCTTGGCAGCGGCTCCGTATCATAAAACACGATGAATCCTTCGCTCTGATTTTTTCTCCCCGAGAGTGAATATATGGAGTCAAGGTTGAGGTCGGTGGATCATCAGGGGGCCCACGAGGCAGGGGCACGCCCAGGGGGGTAGGGCGGGCCCCCCACCCTCGTGGATAGGGTATGTGCCCCCTGACATGGATCTTTCTTCCAGTATTTTTTATATATTCCAAAATAATTCTCCGTTGATTTTCAGGTCATTCCGAGAACTTTTATTTCTACACAAAAATAACACCATGGCAATTCTGCTGAAAACAGCATCAGTCCGGGTTAGTTCCATTCAAATCATGCAAGTTAGAGTCCAAAACAAGGGCAAAAGTGTTTGTAAAAGTAGATACGACAGAGACGTATCAATCTCACACTTTTAGAAGGAAATTTTATTGCCTTATTGCACTGATGACAACTTACTTGAAGGATCTGACACAATCATTAGGTAGGTATGGTGGACACTTGAAAATAAGATTCGAGTTTAAGGGTTTTTGGATGCACAAGTAGTATTTTTGGCTAGGAAAGATAGGGGGCAAGCACCACATGTTGAACGATCTATGTGAATATGAATAAACATAAATCATTAGGTTGTCTTCCTTGTCCAATGTCGACAATTTTGGCATATAATACTTTGATGGGGGCTCACAATCACAAAATATTTCCACGGTAGTGTTTTTATATGTGAATCTTCTCTTCCCTTATTAATTCTTTCATGTGTTGCATCATTGAACAATGCTATGTTTGTCAATCTCTAACAAACTTTTCTACTTATACTTTTCCTTATGTGGTGTCATCACCTACCATAAGATTAGCATATGATCGTATTCATTTATTTCCTTTCTTTTTATTTATTTCTTTTCTTTTTATTGGCACGTGAAAGTAAAGAAAGCAAAACTAAAATTTTATTATATATCTTGCACACGATTACAAGGATAAATCACTAAGCAAACTCTCGAAAAGATAAAATCGAACTAAACTTGTATTCATCTAAGGAAAAAGATAACTATGGATCGAACTAAGATAAGTAAAGGAAAAGAAAGTGGGGGTGATATGATACCGGGGAACCTCCCCCAAGCTTGTAGGAAGCCAATGGGAGTGCCCATACCTGATACTCAATTTTCTTTTGGTGATGAAGAAGGTGGTGGTGATGAAGTAGAGACGTTGTCTTTGGGTTTCCATGGCAGAGGTCCACCATCATAAGAGGAAGAGTGAGTCTCACGGGTCCTGCAACCGGCAGCCAAAATCATACCTTTAAACCTCGCCTCATATTCAAAGACTTGGTTTTGGAGATCGTAGCTCTGGCTTTGGAGGAAGTTGATTTGCTCGTTGAGGGTGAAAACGATGTCCTTCATGGACTTGCCATCGACCTTGAGATCACGAGTATGGTACTTGATCATGAGGTGATTGGCATTGAGTCCATGCTCCACTATCCCCTTGCACCGGAAGACCTCCTGCACCCTAGCTTCATGCCTGGCCTCCATGGTTCCCGTCCCCTTGGGACCTTGCACACCACAGATGTGGATCACCCCCTCATGCATATGGATGACCTGAGGGTGCTGCACCACCTCCCGCAAATATGGCTTGATGACGTTCTCGAAGAACTTGTCCTTGGAGGATCTTGAAGCAGCCATGGTAGATGGGATCTTACAGAAACAACAAGGAAAAGAAAATAGAAGATTTCTCTGCGATACGGTGATAAATAGGTTCGGGGGGTATATACAGATTTGTTATCTTGGGGAACAAGAAAACTATAGAAAAATGGAGTCCGGGAGGTACCAAAGGTGGGCACAACCCACCTGGGCACGCCTAGCAAGCCAAGCACGCCCTGGTGTCTTGTGCCCACCAGGGTGCACTTCTTGGAAGTTTCTTATTTTCCTAATTTTTGTTATATTCCAAAACTGACAAAAAATATTTTTGCGGATTTTTCGAAGTAAGTTACTTACCGTATCACGTACCTCCTCTTTTTAATGATTCTGGAGTGTTCTGGAAGGACTCTTTTATGTGTTCTTCTGGTGTCATAGTTCAGATAATATTACTTTCAATATTAATGGGCATACCTGAGATATAATGTTTTATTTTTTGCCCATTAACAACCTTCAGGTTAGTACCTTCGGCATTATTTATTTTGATAGCTCCAGACCGATAAACCTCCTCGATAACATAGGGTCCTTCCCATTATGAGAGGAGTTTTCCTGCAAAGAATCTGAAGCGAGATTTGTACAAAAGAACATATTGTCCAACCTTGAATTCACACTTTCGGATTCTTTTATCATGCCATCTTTTAACTTTTTGTTTAAATAACTTGGCATTTTCATAAGCTTGGGTTCTCCATTCACCTTAAGAGCTAATATCAAACAACCTCTTTTCACCGGCATGTTTGAAATCATAGTTGAGTTCTTTAATTGCCCAATATGCTTTATGTTCTAACTCAATAGGCAAATGACAAGCTTTTCCATAAACCATTTTATAAGGAGACATACCCATAGGATTTTTATGTGCTGTTCTATAAGCCCAAAGTGCATCATCTAATTTCTTAGACCAATTCTTCCGGGACCTATTGACAGTCTTTTGCAAAATTAATTTTATTTCTCTATTGCTAAGTTCAACTTGACCACTAGACTTAGGATGATAAGGTGATACAATTCTATGGTTAACATCATACTTGGCAAGCATTTTACGGAAAACACCATGAATAAAGTGTGAACCACCATCAGTCCTTAAATATCTAGGGACTCCAAACCTTGGGAAAATAACTTCCTTAAGCATTTTAGTAGAGGTGTTGTGATCAGCACTACTAGTTGGAATAGCTTCTACCCACTTAGTAACATAATCAACAACAACCAAAATATGTGTATACCCATTAGAGGAAGGAAAAGGTCCCATATTATCAAATCCCCAAACATCAAATGGTTCAACAGCAAGTGAATAATTCATAGGCATTTCTTGACGCTTACCGATATTACCTATTCTTTGATATTCCTCACAAGATAAGACAAACGTATGAGCATCCTTGAAGAGAGTAGGCCAATAAAATCCAGACTGCAATACCTTGTGAGCAGTTCTGTCTCCCGCTTGATGCCCTCCATAAGCTTTGGAGTGACAATTCCATAGGATTTGTCCCTAATCATTCTTAGGTACACAATGTCTAATAATCCTATCTACTCCTTTATAAAGATGTGGGTCATCCCAAAAGTAATGTATTAAATCATAGAAGAATTTTTTTGGTATGTAAAGCTATGTGGTAGATATTTAGCAACAATGTAATTAGCATAGTCATCATACCAAGGAGTGTTATGAGAAACTTTTATTGCAGCTAACTGCTCATCAGGAAAACTATCATCAATAGGTAGTGGGCCATCAAGCACATTTTCAAGCCTAGAAAAATTGTCAGCTATGGGGTTCTCTGCTCCTTTTCTATCAGTGATATGTAAATCAAATTCTTGTAGCAAGAGAACCCATTGAATAAGTCTAGGTTTCGCATCTTTCTTTTCCATAAGATATTTAATAGCAGCATGACGGGTGTGAACTATTACTTTTGAATCAACAATGTAATATCTAAATTTATCACAAGCAAACACCACTGCTAGAAATTCTTATTCAGTAGTACATAATTTCCTTGAGCACTGTCTAGAGTTTTACTAGCAGAATGAATAACATTTAATTTCTTATCAACTCTTTGTCCTAGAACCGCACCAACAGCATAATCACTAGCATCACACATAATTTCAAAAGGCAAGTTCCAATCAGGTGGTTGAACAATAGGTGCTTAAATTAAGGCTTCTTGAGTGTTTCGAAGGCTTCTAAACGTTCATCATCAAAAACAAAATGAACATCCTTTTGCAAAAGATTTGTAAGAGGCCTAGAAATTTTGGATAAGTCTTTGATAAATCTCCTATAGAAACCAGCATGACCTAAGAAACTACGAATAGCTTTGATATCTTTAGGACATGGCATTTTCTCAATTACATCAACCTTAGCTTTGTCCACTTCAATACCTTTTTCAGAAATTTTATGACCCAAGACAATACCTTCATTAACCATAAAGTGGCACTTCTCCCAATTCAAGACAAGATTTGTTTGTTCACATCTCTGCAAAACTCGATCAAGATTGCTTAAACAATCGTCAAAAGACTTCGCATAAACAGAGAAGTCATCCATGAAAACCTCAACAATCTTTTCACAGAAGTCAGAGAATATAGCAGTCATACATCTTTGAAAGGTAGTAGGTGCATTGCATAAACCAAAAGGCATACGTCATTAAGCATAAGTTCCAAAAGGACAAGTAAAAGTGGTCTTTTCTTGATCAGGTTGAGAATCAGGTATTTGTGAAAAACCAGACTATCCATCAAGAAAGCTAAAATGTGTGTTCTTAGATAGTCTTTCTAGCATTTGATCAATAAAAGGCAATGATATTTTCTAGTTGCTTTGCTTAATTTTCTAAAATCAATTACCATTCTAGTTGCTCTCTTTAATTTTCTAAAATCAATTACCATTCTATAGCCTGTAACAATTCTTTGCGGAATAAGTTCATTCTTATCATAGGAACAACAGTGACACCGCCTTTCTTAGGGACAAAGTGAACATGACTTACCCATCTACTATCAGCTATAGGGTATATTATACCTGCTTCCAGAAGTTTTAATATTTTCATTCTTACCACTTCTTTTATCTTCGGATTTAACCGACGTTTGTAATCAACAACGGATTTAGCATCAGGTTCCGTATTAATCTTGTGCTGACATCGAGTGGGACTAATTCCCTTTAAATCATCAAGAGTATATCCAATAGCACCTCGGTGCTTCCTTAGAACTTTCAATAATCTTTCTTCTTCGTGTTCTAAAAGGTTTGCACTAAAAATAACATGATATATCTTCTTCTGATCAAGATAAGCATATTTCAAAGTGTCCGGCAATTGTTTTAATTCAAACACAAGATCGCCTTTAGGTGGAGGATGACCTCATAGAGTTTCAATAGGCAAATTGTGTTTTCGCAGAGGATGTTGTTCAAAGAAAACCTTATCTATTTCATTTCTTTCATGCATATGTAAATCATTTTCATGTTCTAGCAGATATTGTTCTAGAGGATCAGTAGGAGGCACAACAATAGAAGCAAGACCAATTATTTCATCTTTGCAAGGCAATTATTTTTCATGAAATTTTCTACTAAACTTGGAAAAATTAATCTCATGAGACTCATCACCAAAGATAACACCGACACTTTGTTTCTCACAACCAATTTTAGCATTAACAGTGTTCAAGAAAGGTCTACCAAAGATAATGGGACAAAAGTCATCTTGTGGGGAACCAAGAACAACAAATCAGTAGGGTATTTTATTTTCCCACACAAGACTTCAACATCTCTAACAATCCCAATTGGTGATAGAGTATCTCTATTAGCAAGTTTAATAGTAACATCAATATTTTCTATCTCTGCGGGTGCTATGGCATTCATAATTTCTTGATATAAGTTATAGGTAATAGCACTCACGCTAGCACCTATGTCACATAAACCATGATAACAGTGATCTCCTGTTTTAACTGAGACAACGGGCATGCCGACAATGGGTCTATGATTATCCGTTCTATCGGGTTTGAAAATTCTAGTAGCTTCATTACAGAAGTAAATAACATGGCCATCTACATTTTTCTCAAGAGATCCTTAACCATAGGAACACTAGGTTCTACTTTGATTTGTTCATTAGGTTTGAGTGTTCTAATATAACTTTTGTTAACCACAGTTGAAACTTTAGCATGTTCCTTTATCGTAACAAGGAAAGGTAGTTTCTCTGAACGAAATATGCCCTAGAGGAAATAATAAATTTGTTATTTATATTTCCTTATATCATGATAAATGTTTATTATTCAGGCTAGAATTGTATTAACCGGAAACTTAGTACATGTGTGAATACATAGGAAAACAGAGTGTCCCTAGTATGCCTCTACTTGACTAGCTCGTTAATCAAAGATGGTTAAGTTTCCTGACCATAGACATGTGTTGTCATTCGATGAACGGGATCACATCATTGGAGAATGATGTGATGGACAAGACCCATCTGTTAGCTTAGTATAATGATCATTTAGTTTTATTACTATTGATTTCTTCATGACTTATACATGTTCCTCTAACTATGAGATTATGCAACTCCCGAATACCGAGGAACACTTTGTGTGGTATCAAACATCACAACATAACCGGGTGATTATAAAGATGCTCTATAGGTGTCTCCAATAGTGTTTGTTGAGTTGGCAAAGATCGAGATTAGGATTTGTCACTCTGCGTATCGGAGAGGTATCTCTGGGCCCTCTCGGTAATGCACATCACTATAAGCCTTGAAAGCAATGTGACTAATGAGTTAGTTATGGGATGATGCATTACGGAACGAGTAAAGAGACTTGCCGATAGCGAGATTGAACTAGGTATGATGATACTGACGATTGAATCTCATGCAAGTAACCTACCGATGACAAATGGAATGACGTATGTTGTTATGTGGTTTGACCGATAAAGATCTTCGTAGAATATTTATGAGCCAATATGAGCATCCATGTTCCACTATTGGTTATTGGTCCGAATGTGTCTCGGTCATGTCTACATAGTTCTTGAACCCGTAGGGTCCGCACGCTTAACGTTCGATGACGATTTGTATTATGAGTTATGTGTTTTGGTAAACAAAGTTTTCTCAGAGTCCCATATTAGATCACGGACATGACGAGGAGTCTTGAAATGGTCGATAGGTAAAGATTGATATATTGGAAGGTTATATACGGACACCGGAATGGTTCCGAAGAAGATTGGGGATTTTTTGGAGTACCGGGAGGTTACCGGAACACCCCGGGAAAGTTATTTGGCCTAATGGGCCATAGTGGAGGAGAGGAGGCAGGCCACAGGAGGTGGGGCGCACCCCCCTTTCACCAATCCAAATTGGACAAGGGGAGCGAGCGCGGCCCCCCTCTTTCCTTCTCCCTCTCCCTCCTTTCCCCTTTCCCCCTCTTCGTTGGAAGGAAAGGGGGGCCGAATCTACTAGGTTTGGAGTTCTAGTAAGACTACACCCCTTGGCATGCCCCCCTTGGCCAGCCTCCTCCTCCCCCCTCCTTTATATACGTGGGCAGAGGGCAACCCAAAGGCACCACATCAGTTGTCTTAGCCGTGTGCAGTGCCCCCTCCATAGTTTACCACCTCGGTCATTTTGTCGTAGTGCTTAGGTGAAGCTCTGTGCGGATCACATCACCGACACCGTCACCACGCCATCGTGCTGACGGAACTCTCCCTCGACCCTCTACTGGATCAAGAGCTCGAGGGACGTCATCGTGTTGAACGTGTTCTGAACACGGAGGTGTCGTACGTTCGGTACTTGGATTGGTTGGATCATGAAGACGTTGGTCTAGATCAAACGCGTTACTAAACGCTTCCGCTTTTGGTCTACGAGGGTACATGGACACTGATACGTCTCCAACGTATCAATAATTTTTGATTGCTCCATGCTATTATATTATCTGTTTTGGATGTTTATGGGCTTTATTATACACTTTTATATTATTTTTGGGACTAACCTATTAGCCCAGAGCCTAGTGCCAGTTTCTGTTTTTTCCTTGTTTTAGAGTATCACAGAAAAGGAAAATCAAACAGAGTCCAATTGACCTGAAACTTCACGGAACTTATTTTTGGAAGGAAAGCAACCCGGGAGACTTGGAGTCCACGTAAGGGAAGCAACGAGGAGGCCACGAGGCAGGGGGCGCGCCCACCCCCTGGGCGCGCCCTCCACCCTCGTGGCTCCCCTGACGTACTTCTTCCGCCTATATATCTCCATATACCCTAAAAACATTGGGGAGCACAATAGATCGGGAGTTCCACCACCAGAAGCCTCCGTAGCCACCGAAAGCCAATCTAGACCCGTTCCTGCACCCTGCCGGAGGGGGTAATCCCTCTCCGGTGGCCATCTTCATCATCCCGGTGCTCTCCACGATGAGGAGGGAGTAGTTCTCCCTCGGTGCTGAGGGTATGTACCAGTAACTATGTGTTTGATCTCTCTCTCTCTCTCTCTCGTGTTCTTGAGGTGATACGATCTTGATGTATCGCGAGCTTTGCTATTATATTTGGATCCTATGATGTTTCTTCCCCCCTCTACTCTCTTGTAATGGATTGAGTTTCCCCTTTGAAGTTATCTTATCGGATTGAGTCTTTAAAGATTTGAGAACACTTGATGTATGTCTTGCCGTGCGTATCTGTGGTGACAATGGGATATCACGTGATTCACTTGATGTATGTTTTGGTGATCAACTTGCGGGTTCTGCTCATGAACCTATGCATAGGGGTTGGCACACATTTTCGTCGTGATTCTCCGGTAGAAACTTTGGTGCACTCTTTGAGGTTCTATGTGTTGGTTGAATAGATGAATCTGAGATTGTGTGATGCATATCGTATAATCATACCGACGGATACTTGAGGCGACATTGGAGTATCTAGGTGACATTAGGGTTTTGGTTGATTTGTGTCTTAAGGTGTTATTCTAGTACGAACTCTAGGGCTGTTTGTGACACTTATAGGAATAGCCCAATGGATTGATTGGAAAGAATAACTTTGAGGTGATTTCGTACCCTACCATAATCTCTTCGTTCGTTCTCCGCTATTAGTTACTTTGGAGTGACTCTTTGTTGCATGTTGAGGGATAGTTATGTGATCCAACTATGTTATTATTGTTGAGAGGACTTGCACTAGTGAATGTATGAACCCTAGGCCTTGTTTCAACGCATTGCAATATTGTTTACGCTCACTTTTATCATTAGTTACCTTTCTGTTTTTATTTTTTCAGATTACAAAAACTATTATCTACTATCCATATTGCACTTGTATCACCATCTCTTTGCCGAACTAGTGCACCTATACAATTTACCATTGTATTGGGTGTGTTGGGGACACAAGAGACTCTTTGTTATTTGGTTGCAGGGTTGCTTGAGAGAGACCATCTTCATCCTACGCCTCCTACGGATTGATAAACCTTAGGTCATCCACTTGAGGGAAATTTGCTACTGTCCTACAAACCTCTGCACTTGGAGGCCCAACAACGTCTACAAGAAGAAGGTTGTGTAATAGACATCAAGCTCTTTTCTGGTGCCATTGCCGGGGAGGTTAGCGCTTGAAGGTATATCTTTAGATCTTGCAATCGAGTCTTTTAGTTTCTTGTTTTATCACTAGTTTAGTTTATAAAAGAAAATTACAAAAAATGGAATTAAGCATACCTCACATGCTTCATCTTTTTAATATCTATCATGAAAATAAGGATTCCGATAATTGTGCTCAAGTGCTAGAGGAAGACGGCATTAGAATGTTTGGCACTAAATCTTTGAATGATGAGCATGATTGCAATGTTGTTAGTATGAATTCCTTGAATATCTATGATGCTAATGATATTCAAAGCCACAAGCTTGGGGAAGCTATGTTTGATGAGTATGATATTTTTTGTCCCCCAAGTTTTGATGAGCAAATTTATTATGATGATAGCATGCCTCCTATTTATGATGATTATATTGATGAAAGTGGATTTGGAGAGGTCATGACTTTATTTTATGATGAATCCACTATTCTGGAAGAGGTTCCAATTGATTATGAGAACAAAGTTGCTACCTATGATGATTATTGTGATGACTTGCATGCTATAAAGAATAATGATACCCATGAAACTTGTCATCATGATTTTAGTTTTCAATTGGATTATGCCTCACATGATAGTTATTTTGTTGAGTTTGCTCCCACTATTATTCATGAGAACAAATTCGCTTATGTGGAGGGTAATAAAAATTCTATGCTTGTAGATCATGAAAATAATGCTTTAGATGATGGTTATATTGTTGAATTCATTCATGATGCTACTGAAAATTATTATGAGGGAGGAACATATGCTTGTAGGAATTGCAATAATATCAAGTTTCCTCTCTATGTGTTGAAAATCATGAAGTTATGCTTGTTTTACCTTCCTATGCAAGTTGATTCTTGTTCCCATAAGTTGTTTGATCACAAAATACCTATGCATAGGAAGTGGGTCAGACTTAAACGTGCTAGTGATATTCTTCATGATGCTCTCTTTATGTTACAATTCTTATCCTTTATGTGAGCATCATTGAAATCATCATGCCTAGCTAGGGGCGTTAAATGATAGCGCTTGTTGGGAGGCAACCCAATTTTATTTTTGTTCCTTGCTTTTTTCTCCTGCTTAGTAATAAATAATTCATCTAGCCTCTGATTAGATGTGGTTTTATGTTTTAATTAGTGTTTGTGCCAAGTAGAACCTTTGGGAAGACTTGGGGAAAGTCTTGTTGATCATGCTGTAAAAAGACAGAAACTTTAGCGCTCACGAGAATTGCTGCCATGTTTATTTGGAATGCGATATTTAGTTAATTATTTTTGCAGATGATTAATAGATAAATTCCTTGTCCAGAAATTTATTTGACAATTTTATGAGGTCCAGAAGTATACGTTTGATCCAGATTACTACAGACTGTTCTGTTTCTGACAGATTCTGTTTTTCATGTGTTGTTTACTTATTTTGATGAATCTATGGCTAGTAAAATATTTTATAAACCATAGAGAAGTTGTAATACAGTAGGTTTAACACCAATATAAATAAAGAATGATTTCATTACAGTACATTGAAGTGGTGATTTATTTTCTTATACTAACAGAGCTTACGAGTTTTTTGTGAAGTTTTGTGTTGTGAAGTTTTCAAGTTTTGGGTAAGGATTCGATAGACTATGGAATAAGGAGTGGCAAGAGCCTAATATTGGGTATGCCCAAGGCACCCCAAGGTAATATTCAAGGATAGCCAAGAGCCTATGCTTGGGGATGCCCCGGAAGGCATCCCCTCTTTCGTCTTCGTTCATCTGTAACTTTACTTGGAGCTATATTTTTATTCCCCACATGATATGTGTTTTGCTTGCAGCGTCAATTTATTTTGTTAAGATTTTATTTCTGTTATTTAGAAAAATGTTTTGCATCTTTTATTTCAATAAAATTGGCATTGATAGCCTTCACTATGCCTATTTTAGAAGTCCACATGTTGCTGTTTGAAAACAGAAAGTTTACCGCTGTTGCAATAATTCCCTAGAAAAGTCAGAATGTGATAAAATGTTGAAACCTTTTGCATATTAAGACCTGATAAATTTAATACATTGGGATTTTTTATTTCATAATTTTTGGAGCTAGGAAGTATGGATGTTGCTGCATTCTTTACAGACTGTCCTGTTTAGGCAGATTGCTGTTATGTTTGCATTGTTTGCATATGTTTGCTTCTTTAATGATTCTATTTGATGAAAGGACTATTAAATATGCAGAGGAATTTAGTATGCAATGTTGAATAATAATTATAGTGATTTTCTACAGTAGAGTATGATAAGGTTTTTGCAATGGTTTATACTAACTTATCTCACGAGTCCTTGTTGAGTTTTGTGTGGATGAAGCTTTTGAGATTTAGGGAGACCGTGATATGAGAGGAATTAAGGAGACACAAAATCTCAAGCTTGGGGATGCCCAAGGCATCCCAAGATAATATTTCAAGAAGTCTCCAACATCTAATCTTGGGGATGCCCCGGTTGGCATCCCACCTTTCTTCTTCAACAACTATCGGTTAGTTTCGGTTGATCCTATGTTTTTGCTTCTTCACATGATGTTTGCTATTCTTAGATGTCATTTTATTTTGTTTTGCTTGCTGTTTGAATAAAGTATCAAGATCGGAAATTCTTAAATGTTAGAGAGTCTTCACATAGTTGCATAATTATTCAACTACTCATTAATCTTCACTTATATCTTTCGGAGTAGTTTGTCATTTGCTCTAGTACTTGACTTATATCTTTTAGAGCATGGTGGTAGTTTTATTTCGAAGAAATAGATGAACTCTCATGCTTCACTTAGATTATTTTGAGAGGCTTAAATAGCATGGTAATTTTCTTAAATAATCCTAATATCCTAGGTATTCAAAATTAGTAAAAAAACTTTCTTATGAGTGTTTTGAATACTAAGAGAAGTTTGATGCTTGATGATTGTTTTGATATATGGAGGTAATAATATCAAAGTCATGATAGTTGAGTAGTTGTGAATTTGAGAAATACTTGTGTTGAAGTTTGCAAGTCCCGTAGCATGCACGTATGGTAAACGTTGTGTAACAAATTTGAAACATGAGGTGTTATTTGATTGTCTTCCTTATGAGTGGCGGTCGGGGACGAGCGATGGTCTTTTCCTACCAATCTATCCCCCTAGGAGCATGCGCGTAGTGCTGAGGTTTTTGATGACTTGTAGATTTTTGCAATAAGTATGTGAGTTCTTTATGACTAATGTTGAGTCCATGGATTATACGCACTCTCACCCTTCCATCATTGCTAGCCTCTTCGGTACCGTGTATTACCCTTTCTCACATTGAGAGTTGGTGCAAACTTCGCCGGTGCATCCAAACCCCGTGATATGATACGTTCTTTCACACATAAACCTCCTTATATCTTCCTCAAAACAGCCACCATACCTACCTATTATGGCATTTCCATAGCCATTCCGAGATATATTGCCATGCAACTTTCCACCGTTCTGTTTATTATGACACGCATCATCATTGTCACATTGCTTAGCATGATCATGAAGTTGACATAGTATTTGTGGCAAAGCCACCGTTCATCATTCTTTCATACTTGTCACTCATGCATCATTGCACATCTCGGTACACCGCCGGAGGCATTCATATAGAGTCATATCTTGTTCTAGTATCGAGTTGTAATCAATGAGTTGTAAATAAATAGAAGTGTGATGATCATCATTTTCTACAGCATTGTCCCAAGTGTGGAATAAAAAAAGGGGAGAAAGGCCAAAAAAAGAGAGAAGGCCCAAAAAAAGGAAGAAAAAAAAAGAAAAAGGCAATAAAAAAAGAGAAGGCCCAAAAAAATGAGAGAAAAAGAGAGAAGGGACAATGCTACTATCCTTTGCCACACTTGTGCTTCAAAGTAGCACCATAATCTTCATGATAGAGAGTCTCTTGTTTTGTCACTTTCATATACTAGTGGGAATTTTCATTATATAACTTGGCTTGTATATTCCAACAATGGGCCTCCTCAAGTGCCGTAGGTCTCCGTGAGCAAGCAAGTTGGATGCACACCCACTTAGTTTCTTTTGTTGAGCTTTCATACATTTATAGCTCTAGTGCATCCGTTGCATGGCAATCCCTACCCCTCGCATTAACATCAATCGATGGGCATCCCCATAGCTCATTGATTAGCCTCGTTGATGTGAGACTTTCTCCTTTTTGTATTCTCCACATAACCCCCATCATCATATTCTATTCCACCCATATTGATATATCCATGGCTCGCGCTCATGTATTTGCGTGAAAGTTTATAGGTTTGAGATTACTAAAGTATGAAACAATTGCTTGGCTTGTCGTGTGTGTGACGAAAATGGAGCATGACTAAACTATATGATTTTGTAGGGATGAACTTTCTTTGGCCATGTTATTTTGAGAAGACATGATTGCTTAGTTAGTATGCTTGAAGTATTATTATTTTTATGTCAATATGAACTTTTATCTTGAATCTTTCAGATCTAAATATTCATGCCACAATTAAGAAGAATTACATTGAAATTATGCCATGTAGCACTCCACATCAAAAATTATGTTTTTATCATTTACCTACTCGAGGACGAGTAGGAATTAAGCTTGGGGATGCTGATACGTCTCCAACGTATCTATAATTTTTTATTGCTCCATGCTATTATATTATCTGTTTTGGATGTTTATGGGCTTTATTATACTCTTTTATATTATTTTTGGGACTAACCTATTAACCTAGAGCCCAGTGCCAGTGCTAGTTTCTGTTTTTTTCCTTGTTTTAGAGTATCACAGAAAAGGAAAATCAAACAGAGTCTAATTGACCTGAAACTTCACGGAACTTTTTTTGGGAAGGAAAGCAACCCAGGAGACTTGGAGTCCACGTAAGGGAAGCAACGAGGAGGCTACGAGGCAGGGGGCGCGCCCACCCCCTAGGCACGCCCTCCACCCTCGTGGGCCCCTCGTGGCTTCCCTAACGTACTTCTTCTGCCTATATATGTCCATATACCCTAAAAACATCGGGAAGCACAATAGATCAGGTGTTCCGCCGCCAGAAACCTCCGTAGCAACCGAAAGCGAATCTAGACCCGTTCCGGCACCCTGCCGGAGGGGGAAATCCCTCTCCGGTGGCCATCTTCATCATCCCGGTGCTCTCCATGACGAGGAGGGAGTAGTTCTCCCTCTGGGCTGAGGGTATGTACCAGTAGCTATGTGTTTGATCTCCCTCTCTCTCTCTCTCTCGTGTTCTTGAGGTGATACGATCTTGATGTATCGCGAGCTTTGCTATTATATTTGGATCCTATGTTGTTTCTTCCCCCCTGTACTCTCTTGTAATGGATTGAGTTTCCCCTTTGAAGTTATCATATCGGATTGAGTCTTTAAAGATTTGAGAACACTTGATATATGTCTTGCCGTGCGTATCTGTGGTGACAATGGGATATCACGTGATTCACTTGATGTATGTTTTGGTGATCAACTTGCGGGTTCCTCTCATGAACCTATGCATAGGGGTTGGCACACGTTTTCGTTGTGATTCTCCGGTAGAAACTTTGGGGCACTCTTTGAGGTTCTATGTGTTGGTTGAATAGATGAATCTGAGATTGTGTGATGCATATCGTATAATCATACCCACGGATACTTGAGGCGACATTGGAGTATCTAGGTGACATTAGGGTTTCGGTTGATTTGTGTCTTAAGGTGTTATTCTAGTACGAACTCTAGGGCTGTTTGTGACACTTATAGGAATAGCCCAACAGATTGATTGGAAAGAATAACTTTGAGGTGATTTCGTACCCTACCATAATCTCTTCGTTCGTTCTCTGCTATTAGTGACTTTGGAGTGACTCTTTGTTGCATGTTGAGGGATAGTTATGTGATCCAACTATGTTATTATTGTTGAGAGGACTTGCACTAGTGAAAGTATGAACCCTAGGCCTTGTTTCAACGCATTGCAATACCGTTTACGCTCACTTTTATCATTAGTTACCTTGCTGTTTTTATTTTTTCAGATTACAAAAACTATTATCTACCATCCATATTGCACTTGTATCACCATCTCTTTGCCGAATTAGTGCACCTATACAATTTACCATTGTATTGAGTGTGTTGGGGACACAAGAGACTCTTTGTTATTTGGTTGCAGGGTTGCTTGAGAGAGACCATCTTCATCCTATGCCTCCTACGGATTGATAAACCTTAGGTCATCCACTTGAGGGAAATTTTCTACTGTCCTACAAACCTCTGCACTTGGAGGCGCAACAACGTCTACAAGAAGAAGGTTGTGTAGTAGACATCAGACACACACTCCCCTCTCGTTGCTATGCATCTCCTAGTTATATCTTGCGTGATCGTAGGATTTTTTTTTTGAATTACTATGTTCCCCAATGGTGGCATTCAAGCTAGGTCTGTGCGTAGATGATATATGCATGAGTAGAACACAATGAGTTTTGGGCGATAATAGCCATACTGCTTACCACCAACATCTTACTTTGATTCGGCGGTATTGTTGGACGAAGCGGACCGGACCGAAATTACATGACCGTGTTCATGAGACTGGTCCAGCCGACGTGCTTCGCACACAGGTGGCTAGCGTGTGTCTATTTCTCCAACTTTAGTTGAATCAAGTTTGACTACGGTCGGTCCATGTTGAAGGTTAAAAGAACACACTTGACGAAAAATCATTGTGGTTTTGATGCGTAGGTAAGAACGGTTCTTGCTAGAAGCCCGTAGCAGCCACGTAAAACATGCAACAACAAAGTAGAGGACGTCTAACTTGTTTTTGCAGGGCATGTTGTGATGTGATATGGTCAAGACGTGATGAGATATAAATTACTACAGAACCTAATGATGATGATCATGAAACTTCATATCAAGTTAGTACAGAACCTTGTAGGTCAACCAAAGTACAATCCGCACCGGAGTGGTATGGTAATCCTGTTCTGGATGTCATGTTACTTGACCATGACGAACCTACGAACAATGGGGAAGCGATGATGAGTCCAGATTCCGTGAAATGGCTCGAGGCCATGAAATCTGAGATGGGATCCATGTATGAGAACAAATTATGGACTTTGGTTGATTTGCCCGATGATCGACAAGCCATAGAGAATAAATGGATCTTCAAGAAGAAGTCTGACACCGACGGTAATGTTATTATCTACAAAGCTCGACTTGTTGTGAAAGGTTTTCGACAAGTTCAAGGAGTTGACTATGATGAGACTTACTCACCTATAGCTATGCTTATGTCTGTCCGAATCATGCTAGCAATTGCCGCATTTTATGATTATGAAATTTGGCAAATGGATGTCAAAACTGCATTCCTTAATGAATATCTTAAAGAAGAGTTGTATATGATGCAACCAGAAGGTTTTGTCGATCCTAAAGGTGCTAACAAAGTGTGCAAGCTCCAACGATCCATTTATGGACTGGTGTAAGCCTCTCGGAGTTGGAATACACACTTTGATAGTGTGATCAAAGCATATGGTTTTATACAGACTTTTGGAGAAGCCTGTATTTACAAGAAAGTGAGTGGGAGCTCTGTGGCATTTCTAATATTATATGTGGATGACATATTATTTATTGGGAATAACACAGAATTTCTTGATAGCATAAAAGGATACTTCAATAAGAATTTTTCAATGGAAGACCTCGGTGAAGCTGCTTATAAATTGGGCATTAAGATTGTCGCAGGGTGTCCGCGACCACCTATGGTACCGGGTGGCCCCTTGTTGGTTCGGCAGGGGGACGGCGAGTTGCAAAAAGAGGAGACCAGCGCACAGAAGCGCCGCAGAGACACACAAGTGATTTACCCAGGTTCGGGCCACCGTGAGGCGTATGACCCTACTCCTGCTTTGGTGGATTGATGGTGGAATGAACGTGGTGGTGCATAGTACACTTGCCCGACAGGGTTTGCCTTAGGGCCGCAGCGACTACACGCGTATGGTGGCTTGGGTTTGTCAACTTTCCAACCCTCTAACCCCTCCTACGAGTGCCATGTGCCTCCTTTTATGGATTAAGGGGTCACCACAATGGCAAAGTGGTCATTATCCAGTGATATGATAGCAAACAGTGCTGTCATACCTAACTCTGCGGGCTGACAGGGTGCATCAGATGCGCCCTGAGTGTCACATAACTGGTCACCTGGCAAGGCCTGCCAGGCTATCTTGTCAGCTCCGCGCCTGTTCTCTTGACACGTCATGGGACGGGTGTCATCTGTAGGCTTCTTCTATAGGAAATGGTTGTCATGTGGCGAACGGCTGCCACTTAATCATCTTGCGGCTTGACACCGCACTAATTGACGACGTGGGTCGTGCTTCAGTGGTTGGTGGGGTGGATTTTCCCCCGCAAGCCCTGACAGACCTTGCCGGGGTACCTCAGTTGCCTGCTTTGGCGATGGCCTTGCCCCTTGCCGGGCTCGCCTGCCTCGCAAGGGAGGCCCTTCTCTTGCCCATATCCTGCTCTTCTAGCTCGATCTTGGCCTCTCTGGACCGCGTGTTGGTTCATCAAATCTCTTGGTCCTTCAATCTCTGACTTGGGTTGGTGCTTCAATGTTGATCTTGTGCGTGTGCCCAGTCTGGACAACAGACCCAGGGTTTGTTACACCGACAGAAGCCCCCGGGCCTGCCCCGATCGTGCTACTGAGTGTTGTCGGGGTAGGGCCTAATAAGTGCACAGGCAAGGTTGCTGAAGGGGTTGGCCCCTTGAGCTTTACGTTGCTGCTACATCAGCCTTGATTCCGGGCCAGTTTCCGGTTTTCCCTTGTGCGGTATAAAGCCAATAGTGGTGGGGCTGCTCTAGTGATGGCCCATGAATGACTTTAACACACTGGGTAGAAATTGCCAATTTACTCTTCCCACAGCGCGCCCTTATCCTTGGCCACGTATGCAGCATGCATCGCGTGGGGTAGGTAACGAAGGCGCGTGTCATGGGAGAGTACCTTGGAAAGGGCCCGCCCGTCTTCAATTGGCAGAGGAGGCCGGTGATCACCCATGGATGGATCGGCTGCCCCTACCCGCCCGTCCTATAAAGGGAGGGGCGGAGGAGGGCAGAGCCATCGATCTTTGCTTTCTTCTTCTTCCCTTGTTCACTGTTTGTCATGTTGGAGAAGGAGGCCTGGGGCCACCCCCCGGGCTCTGGCTCTGGGTCATCGTTGCCTTGTGCTGGTGCTGATGCTTGGGGAGTGAGCCTGGTCCTTGGCGTGGCGAGTCTTTTGGTACCATCGATGCTCGTGCGGAAGGAGGGGCCGGAGATCATTGGCAATCTCAGCACCGCCCCTCCCGGAGGTCTTGGGGCCAACGTCGACGGGAGGCGTGTATTCCTACTCGCCAAGGTGGGGTGCGGCACGCCTCGAGTCCCCTGGACATTCCGGTTGTTTGTTGTTTCTCCACTGGAGGCGTCAGTGGTGAGGAGAAAGCGAGGGAAGAGAGAGAAGGCGGGTGGTAGGGCATCAAGTCAGAGTACGATGGCGTGGCTGCCGTTGCCTCCGACCGTCGACCTGCCACCTCATCTTTTCGCTCTTCCCCTTCCTCCCCGGTACCGCTATCACCAGCCTCTTCAGGTGATAACCGGTGAGAGATGTTCTCTTGGTGCCTTCTCCTCACATCCAGCAGTCTTCCGGTTGAGCTTTGGTGGATGACTCAACCGGTGCTCAAGCGGGGCTTCTTGCTGGCTCTGGAGATGGCGACCAGAAGGCGCTGCCCCGTCCGCCGCAGTCCTCCTTTGCAGCCTCGCCACTCTCGGTCTTGTAAGGCCATGCCCGATAGGCCCTGACGGGACCAGGGTGGGCTCCTGCTTGGGTGCTCCTTTTCTCGTCTTTTCCACCTTCCGCCATAGTGCCTAAAGGAGGGAAAATGAAAAGAGGGGATCACGGGGCACTTATCTTTGTTTTAATCTTAAACTTGTTGGCACTTGCCAAATTTTAGTTCAAATAATGTAATCCTTCAAGTCCATCTTTGTGTTATGTAATTCTTTTAGTTGTATATGCATGTCAATGAAAGAGATAAACCTTGTCGGGAACCCTTGCATGTATATGTCCATGCAGAGGTGGAGTGCCTCTTTACTGTAATTAAACGAGTTTTCCCCGGCAGGATACCCTTCCGGTACCCTTTTCATCTGCCAGAGAACCATGTCTGCCGGGGAATGGACTGAGGTGCCAGCCCCCTGCCCACTCCCTTTTTACCAAGGGCCACTGCGACCATCCAGGCCGAATCAACAATCGAGCCAAGGATGGGAGCACCTTGGTTCCAAGAGAGCGGCGAGATTTCTCTATGCACAAGTTATAGCTGACATAACTCTAATGGACAAGAGGTAAACTTATCTGTTTGGCTTGCCGGGGATAACTATGCCGTGCAATCTTCTAATCCCTTGTCGTAGTCAAGTTCACAGCAAGAACCTGCAACTCCATGTAGATGGAATGGATGCAGGATGCAATCCTATCTATATGCTTATGCAAATGCTCATGAAATGCTTATGCAGTGATCTGGGTGTGCTCGTGCATGCATGCGATCTTGATCAAGGGGCCCCCACAACACTTCTTTATTTTATCTTGCACGGGGTCATCGCCCCGGCTTTGTACAAGGGGTTACATGAAACTGAGTCAAGGCATGTACAAAAGGGTGGCTGCCGGGCAGTGCCCGGCAACCTCGCACCTTATGGGTAGTACTTACGGAGATGCTCAATATTCCATGAGTATTGCAACTGTGTGCCATCCCCGGTCTCCAGACGTACTACGCCAGGTCTGGTCACTCGTACCACCCGGTAAGGGCCTTCCCACTTTGGTGGCATCTTGTGTGTACCCTTGGCGGACTAAACACGCATGAGGACAAGGTCACCCTCCTCAAAACACCGGGCATGAACCCTGCAGCTATGATAGTGACACAGGGCTTGCTGGTAGCGTGCAACATGCGTAGCAGCCCGGAGATGGTTTTCCTCGAGTAGCACGTCGTCATCACACCATTGCTAATCTTGCGCTACTTCATCGTAGGAAAGCACTCGAGGGGACCCGTAAATGAGTTCCGTGGGGATAACTGCTTCTGCCCCGTAAACCAGGGAGAAGGGAGTCTGCCCGGTAGCTTGGTTAGGTGTCATTCTGACAGACCAAAGAACTATTGGCAGCTCCTCGATCCACCGCCTGTCGTGCTTCTACAACGTACCAAAAGTTTGTGTCTTTAGTCCATGAAGCACTTCAACGTTCGCCCTCTCATCTTGTCCATTGCTCCGGGGGTGTGCCACAGAAGCGAATGAGATCTTGCATCCGAGGGCATGGACATATTGCATGAAGGCTTGGCTCATGAACTGGGTACCATTGTCAGTGATGATCCTTGCTGGAACTCTGAAATGACACACCAATTCTTTCAAGAACTTGATAGCTGACTAAGCAGTCACCTTTCTCACGGCACTCACTTCCTTCCACTTTGTAAACTTGTCGATGACAACAAACAAGAATTCAAAGCTCCTGATTGCTCGGGGGAAGGGGCCGAGGATATCGAGCCCCCAGACCAAAAATGCCCATGATAGAGGGATTGTCTAAAGAGCTTGGGCAGACAGGTGTATTCTATTGGAATGGAACTGATAGGCTTCACATTTCGTGATTAACTCAACTGCATATTGGAGGGTTGTGGGCCAATAGAATCCTTGCCGGAATACTTTCCCATCTAATGCCCTTGATCCCATGTGGGAGTCGCACATTCCTGTGTGAATCTCAGCCAGCAGTTCCTTTCTATCCTCCCGGCAAACACACTTCAATTTCACACTGTTGGGCCTCCTTCTGTACAGAGTGTTATTTACAAACTGATACATACTGGCCCTCCAGGCTACTCTTTCAGCATCATCTTGGTTGCCAGGGAGTTCTACGGATTGGAGGAAGTGGACAATGTGCCTTGCCCATGTTGGAGCCTAAGGATCGGCAACGAGGACTAGCGGCACCTCCTCTTCCGCGGGAGCACCAGCCTCGTACGTGGGGTCCATAGGCCCAGCTGGAGGGGGTGGTCCGACAAGCTGTGAAGAGTTGTTTCCGGTAGGGTCTCTGCTGGGAGCGGATGGCTCTTCCGGGAGAGGCTTACCATAGTCCAACTTTCTCCTCTTCCGGGCCATTGTGGCTGGTGATACAGAGGACTGAGAGAGATTGAGAACAAAAATTCCTGGTCCCACAGGAAGCTTCTGTGGAGCACACTTTGACAGGTGATCAACTATGCTATTTTCCGCACGGGGTACGTGCTCTATTTGCAACCCGTCAAAGTGCTCCTCCAATCTTCTTACTTCCTCGATGTATGCTTCCATCAATGGGCTTTGGTAATCCTTGTTGACTTGTCTCACCACGAGCTGTGAATCTCCTCGAATGATCAGCTTCTTAATTCCCAATTTTGCTACAATCCTGAGCCTAGCAAGGAGCCCTTCATACTCTGCAATATTGTTGGTGGCTTCTTCCCGGGGAAAGTGCACCTAGATGACGTACTTTAATTGCTCCCTAGAGGGGGGAAACAAGAAGCACGCCAGCCCCTGCACCTTGTAGGGAAAAAGCACCATCAAAATACATGATCGATTCTTGGGGTGATTCCTTGCCGGGGATGGCTATCTCTGTCCTTTCCTCATCAGGGGTAGGCGTCCGTTCTTCAATAAACTCTACGAATGCCCTGCTCTGAGTAGTTGAAGTGCTCTCAAATTTCAAACCAAAGCTGGATAACTCCAAAGCCCATCCCACTATTTTGCCACCGATCCGAGTCCATATACCACCACCACTCCGAGTCCATATACCACCACCAATCTGAGTCCATATACCGCCACTGATCCGAGTCCACATACCACTACCAATCCGAGTCCACATATACCACCATCATATACCATCACCAGTCTGAGTTCCACCAGATTCATCTCCGCCACTAGTCCTACTCCGAGTCCAGTATTTGTTCCTTTATTTTCGACTTCTAGATCACGCAATACTATGAGTCGTGAACAAGTCGGATTCCCCAACTTTCGTGCTACCCGTAGAAAAAAATAGTTCCAGTTTTGAAAAAATTGGTAGGCAGTTTCAAAAAATAGTTCCAGTTCCAGTCTAGAAAATTATGGCTAGGCAGTTTTTAGACCATTTGTAGACTTATTCAAAAAAAATTGTTGCGGACCAAAAAAAAGAGGAAAATAAGTGCAAAAAGTGAAAAAGGAAAAAAATTAGAGTGTGCTCCTCCCTTGTTTACGTGCAGTGTTGTGATTTTGTTAGTGTTCTAGGCTCACGTCTCTAGCACGGTCTAGCCTAGGACCAGCACAATATCATCGTTGAGCGTTTATTCAACTTTGCATCTCTTAATTGATTGTTGCTGACCCTTTTTGCTACCATATTATAAGCCTTTGCAGCTCCACATACATGTACGTCGTGCGTTTGACTCTCCCTGGTAATCGCCCTATCCAAACTTTGTGAGTTTTGACTACAACGGTTGCCAATCACCACCTGCCGCTTGGTAAGAACTAGTAAGAATTTGAGATTTGCTTGACGGATTTGTGACGCACTGCCACTTTCTAGTAGTTTGTACGATCATATTCTTATGTGTTTCTATTGCTTCTAACCATGGAAGGACCACAAGCCGACGGGGTTGACTGGGAGAACATGACGAAGAAGGAGCTCCATGATAAATTTCAGCAAATGTTGAGTCAACAGGTGGAAGACATCATGGCCACCTTCAGAAAGGTACTAGAGAGGATTGATGACGTTGACAAGACAATTGACACCAAGTTGGACGCAAAGTTCGATGAAGTACTCGCGCGTCTTCCACAACCACCACCCATTGCACCTGTTGCACCTCTACAACAGGAACAACAACAACAACATCACCTTGCAAATCAAGTGGGATGAGCACTGTGTGTTCCCCTTAAGCCTGGTCAAAATTCTGGTGCCGCTGTACCTACTATTGATGCTTCCGTAGCTCCTGCTAATACGGAAGAGGTGGAGGACCATTACGAGGATGAGGTTGATCAAAATCAGAACTACATGCAACCACCAGCACCACCACCACCAGGTCATCCTCATGCATGTCATCGCAACGGTAGGTCTGCACCACCACCCAAGGTACGAGATCATGACCATCTTCCTAAACTAAAATTGAATATTCCACCATTTGAGGGTAGATATGTTAGAAACTAAACAACGTTTTACATGTTTACAATATCCTGATGAGAGACGTGTTCCTGCTGCTGTTTGTGCTTTCACTAGTTTTGCATGTGTTTGGTGGTCTGAACATTGTAGATTATATCCTATTCCAGCTACTTGGGCTGCTTTGAAAAATACTATGCATACTCGCTGGGTTCCACCATCTTATCAACATGAATTTCTTCAAAAATTGCAGCATTTGAGACAAGGAAAAAACATCTGTAGAAGAATATTATCAGGAATTACAAACTGGTATGATTAGATGTGGTATTGTTGAGGATAATGAAGCTATGCTTGCATGTTTTATGGGTTGATTAAATAAAGAGATTCAGACCATTCTAGAGTATAGGGAATATAATAATATCACTCATTTTATTCCATCTTGCTTGCAAAGCTGAATGTGAAGTGCATGATCGACACGCATTGGTGTGAACTAACTTTTCTGCAGGTCGACCTTTATCATGGACACCGCGTGCATCTTCTACTTCCACACATTCTGCTGCACTGGCACCTCCGTTAGCTGCCACCTCCAACCGTGATACAAGAAAGCAGGCACAACTAGCACTATCTGCCAAGAGCACACCTTCTGATCCTGCACAAAGGTCTTCTTCATCCATGGCATCAACAAGGCAAACACATATATTATTTGCCCATCTAAGCGTGTGATGATTGTTACTAAGGATGGTGGGTATGAGCCTGCTAGTGACTATGATGAGACTTTGGCTCTTATTACAAGTGAAGAACACAGTGGAGATGATTCTGACTATGATGAGACTAAGGATGGTGGGTATTAATGTTTAGTTGCTCAACGTGTTTTTAGTGTGTAGGTTACACAAGCTGAGCAAAATCAGAGGCATAATTTTTTCCATACAAAGGGAGTTGTGAAGGAATATTCTGTTCGCGTCATCATAAATGGAGGGAGCTGCAACAACTTGGCTAGCATGGAGATGGTGGAGAAGCCATCTCTCGCCACAAGACCACATCCACATCCTTACTACATCCAATGGTTCAATAACAACGACAAGGTTAAGGTAACACGTACTGTTCTTGTGCATTTTAGTATCTCTACGTATGCTGATTATGTTGATTGTGATGTGGTACCTATGCAAGCATGTTCCTTATTACTTGGTAGACCATGGCAATTTGATAAAAAATCTATACACCATGGTAGAAACAATCAGTATACTCTTGTTCATAAGGACAAAAATATTACTTTGCTTCCTATGACTCCTGATTCCATTTTGAAAGATGATATTAATAGAGCTAATAAAGCAAAACAGGAGAAAAATAAGAGTGAAATCAGATTGTGGTAAAAGAATTTGAGCAATAAATGAAGCCTAATAATAAACCATCTATTGTTGCTTCTGAAAGTAAATTGAAAAGTGCATGTTTACTTGCCACCAAATTTGATATTGATGATCTAGATTTCAGCAAATCTATTTGCTATGCTTTTGTGTGCAAATAGGCGTTATTTTCTTTCGAGGATGTCCCTTCCTCTTTGCCTCCTGTTGTCACTAACATTTTGCAGGAGTTGGTGGACATCTTTCCACAAGACATGCCACCGGGATTACCACCTATTCGAGGGATTGAGCATCAGATTGACTTAATTCCTGGTGCATCGCTACCCAACTATGCACCATACCGTACCAATCTAGAGGAAACAAAGGAGATTATGCGTCAATTCCAGGAGCTGCTCGACAAAGATTATATACACGAATCCCTTAGTCCTTGTGTTGTTTCTATTATTCTAGTGCCAAAAAAGGATAGCACATCACGTATGTGTGTTGATTATAGAGGCATTAATAATATTACTATTCGTTATCGTCATCCTATTGCTAGGTTAGATAATATGCTTGATGAATTGAGTGGCTCTAAAATATTCTCCAAAGTTGATTTGCGTAGGGGATACCATCAAATTCATATGAAATTGGGGGATGAATGGAAAACCACATTTAAAAATAAGTTTGGATTATATGAGTGGTTAGTCATGCCTTTTGGGTTAACTAATGCACCTAGTACTTTCATGAGATTATCGAATGAAGTTTTACGTGCTTTCATTGGACGATTTGTGGTAGTCTATTTTGATGATATACTGATTTATAGCAGATCTTTGGAGGAACATTTGAAACATTTACATGTTGTTTTTATTGCTCTATGTGATGCACATTTGTTTAATAACCTTGGGAAATGCACCTTCTGCACCAATCGAGTATCTTTTTTTACTGTACACAGTAGGGAAAAACCCCACTGCAATTTTTATTAATTAAAAAACAGAGAAAACAGAGGTATCACTATACAAAAGGCTTGAGATAAGCCAAAGAGCAAAGAAAAAAGAAGAAAAAGAGAAAAGCTAAGGTCTAGGATTACAGTACAAGATTGTCAAGCCAGGAACAATAAACTCCAGCATAACTCTTCTTAATTCTAAATCTTAGAAGATTTAGCTCTTCCAGGAAAATAACATTCCACCTCTGAATGCTAGGTTGTACTGCTTGGAAGATCAAGTTGTTCCTTGAGATCCAGATAGCCCAGGAGGCAAGGATGATTATCTCGATGAAAAAAGGTACATGTAACTTTTGCTTGAGATCAAGAAAAGCTTCCAGAATTGAAGCATTTGGCTGTCTTGAAGGGCAAATCAGGTCCCAACATTGAGCTGCAAAAGGGCAGGTCCAGAAAAGATGGTGAAGAGTTTCTTCCTGTGGACAATTGTTGACAGCACAATTGTAATTGGGCAAATGGAAAGTTTTCCTTCTCAAAAGGTTTCTGGTATTGAGCCTGTCATGCAGCAATCTCTCAAAAAAACACCTTATGTTTTGGTTGACAAGAGAAGTTCCAGATCTAGTTGAACTGTTGTGGCACAATTTTTACTCCCATCATGACTTTGTAGGCCTTAGCCACTGAGAAGTGTTCATTTCCCCAAATGTAGCTCCAAGTATCAGTGCAATCTAGTGTATCAGATGCCCTTAGATCAATACAAATGTCTTCCATAGCCTCAAATTCCTGGAAAGCTTGCACAGTGAGGGGAAGGTGGAATAGATAATCTAAATATTCTACATGGAGAATGCTGTGGACAGTAGCATTCTTGTTCTTCACAAAAGAGAATAAATGAGGGAACATGTCTTGCAAGCAAGTAGAGTGCCACAGATCAGTCCAAAAGAAGGCACTCTTGCCATCACCTATGTTGCATCTGGCCAAAGACTTATAGTTATCAATAAGCTTAAGGTTTGCCTTCCACCAGAAAGATCCAATCCAGTTATTACCAGGCAGTGTATCATTGTTGTAATATGATTCCCAAATCAGGTTTACCCAGGGGGTATTGTGTCTGTTATAGAACTTGTGCAGATTCTTAAGCAGCAGAGCCTTATTCTGGATGAAGATATCCATGACACCCAATCCTCCTTGATTTTTGGGTCTACACACAGTGCTCCATGCCACCATGGCAGGTCTGTGGTCCTCCAGATCAGGGCCTCTCCACAGGCAGTGTCTCAAGTACTTTATCGCCTGGGTTTTGATTGTGACAGGCACATCAAGGCATCCCATGAGATAGATCAACAAAGAATTGAGGACAGATTTCACCAACAACAATCTTCTAGCCATTGTCATAAATGAGGACAAACCCATAAGTTTATTTTGCAGTCTTGTGAAAAAAGGAAAACATTGCTCAACAGTAGGCTTATGAAGACCTAAAGGTGTTCCCAAATATTGAATTGGAAAGGATTCCTTCTTGCAATGAAAAGTATTTACCAAAATCTCCATCTTATCTTCTGGCACATTTATTGGAATCATACTGTATTTATTGTAGTTTACTTTAAGTCCAGTGGCATCTGCAAAAGTATTGAGGAGGGCTTTAAGACAATGAAGTTGCTTTGCATCTGCTTGTAGAATAACCAGGGTGTCATCAGCATACTGGATAATTGGGAAATCAGGGCATGACTGCACTTGCAAGGGGGTAGATAGCAATCCCATGTGCATTTCCTTGTTGAGAACTGACTGAAGGAGATCAGCAGCAAGCACAAACAGAAGAGGGGATAGGGGGTCTCCCTGTCTCACACCTCTAAGGCAATAGAACTTTTTTCCTGGGACACCATTTAGCAAGATAGCAGATGAGGCAGAAGTGAAGAGCATTTTGATCCATGAAATCCATCTGTCCTTTAAAATATCTAGCATTGCCTGATGCTCAATTGTGTCAAAAGCCTTTTCAAAGTCCAATTTAAGCACAATAATCTCATCTTTAGATTTATGACAATGGTGTAGGTATTCATATGCCCAGCCCAAACAATCATGTATTGATCTTTCTTTCAGAAAACCATATTGGTTAATATGTACCAATTTAAGAATCACTTTCTGAAACCTGTTAGCCAGCAGTTTAGTGATAATCTTTAGGCAGCAGTTTAGTAGAGATATTGGTCTAAAATCATTTGCTGTCAAGGGAGTACTTCCCTTAGGAATGAGAGTAATGTATGAAGTATTTATGCTCTCAAGAGAAATTTGCCCTGTATGAAAGTCATATATGAATCTGAGCACATCTCCCTTAATAATGTCCCAGCAGGACCTAAGAAATTCATTATTAAAACCATCTGGGCCTGGTGATTTGTCTGTTGGAAGATTTTTGAACACATCATCAATTTCCTCTTCAGTAAAAGGCAGTTCAAGATTAGCAAAGATATCTGAGTGTTGTCTCTGCCCAAACAAGGAAGCCAAGTCAAAATGCATTGAAGTATTTTGGGATGTGCCCATTCTTTTTTTGTAAGAGTCTAGAAGGATTGCAGCTTTCCCAGCATGGTCAGATATCTCAACTTGGTCATCATTTTGGAGAACAGCAATATGGTTATGCCTGTAATTAGTTGAGGCTTTAGTGTGGAAAAACTTTGTGTTCTCATCTCCAAACTTCACTCCTTTGATTTTTCCTCTCTGTTTCCAATAAATCTTCTAGTTCCTCAAAAGAATAAGCAGATTCTCTTTAAGAATATCCCTTCAATTCCATTCATGAATGTCCAACTCTCTAAATTCTTCAAAGAGGTCCCACATGAAAATGAGCTCATTCAGCTTTTCAATTTGAGTTTTTCAGACAGGATAAGGTTTTTGCCCACAACTTTAAAGCTCTTCTTAAGTTTTTAAACTTAGCATTCAAGGTTTTGACAGCATCAAGATTGCCCGCTGGGATATTCCATGCATTTGCCACTATCTGTTTAAAATCAGAATGTTGGAGCCAGTAGTTTTCAAATCTGAAGACTTTTGCCTTTGGAATAGAAGTACCAACTTTAATTACACATGGCAGATGATCTGAAATAGGTTTTGCAAGGGGTAGCACCATTGTGTTTGGGAAGGTAGTCATCCAAGAGGCAGAAGTGAAAAACCAATCCAGTTTTACCAACAGAGGATCATGCTGCATATTGCTCCAACTAAACTTTCTGCCATGCAAAGGTAATTCAATTAAACCTTGATTGCTTATAGCCTCATTAAACAAAAGCATATCATTGACATCTCCCCTAGGTCTGTTCCTATCTGATGGTGCTCTCATAAGATTGAAATCTCCCATTAAAATCCAATCAACATTATCAGGCATGTGAATATTTAAGAACCAGTTAATAAACTCAATTTTGTCTTGTGGATCATAGGGCCCATAAATATTAGACATAATCCAAGACTGGTTGGAGAGTAGACTGGTAAACTGCACTAAAAGTGAAAACCTGTTTTGTGCAATAACTTCTCCAGAGAATTGAGAGCCATTCCAAACCACAAGGAGGCCCCCAGAAGCTCCAACAGAGGGTAGGAAGGCAAATTTATTAAGTCTGGAAGGGCAAAAAAGTTTTAAGTAAGCTGTGTCAAAAATCTCCCTCTTGGTTTCTTGAAGACACAAAATGTTGCAGTCACTCTCATTAATTTTTTGCCTCAAGGCCAACCATTTGTCCTCAGAATTTATACCTCTAATGTTCCAGTTGAGAATATTCCAGCTTCTGTTTGTGTTATTCATGGAAACACCTAGTTTTTTTGTACCAGAGGTCAAGTACCAGCACTTGATCTTGCACACATAGAAAAGGTTTAAGCAAAAACCAGATCCACAGCCAAACACATATCCAGTAGTGCATCCACGCATACAGCAAAGAGGTATTAATAGGATAACATAACACCAGATCTTTAGAGTTCATAAAGTTCCAATATCCAAGTCTTACATCAGTCAAAAGCAGCATCAAGCTAGGAATGAAGGCACAAACACACACTCTCTAAACAGTATTCCAATAAAAGGCCCTAAACATTATGAATGGTTGGAAGTGTGTCCTTCTCCTTTGGCCAAGGGCACCTTGTCCAAATCAACCTCTTGCCTTCTCTTGGGCTTCTTGGCCAGCTTGTCCTCCAGCTCCCCCTCAGCAACCTTACAGAAAGAGGCAGTGAGGTTTTTAACAACTGATTTTTGTATGGTGGGAGGGACAGCATTGCAAGGTAGACAATTATTACTAGAGCAGGAGTTTCTCTTGTAACCATCATTGTCATTCTTAATTCTATCACTTCTCCTTACCTTTGTTTCCACTAGTGGAGTCTTTCCACTTCTTCTCTTCCTCAGATTATCTTGACCAAAAGGCTGTAACAGGGCCTGGGACTCCTCATCCTGCATATTGGCTGTCCCACCAATATTTTCTTTGCCCTTGCCCCCATCCTCCATGGCCTGACAAATTGGTGCATGAGAGGTAGGGCACTTGTCAGGTATATGAAACAGAAATGCTTGATCCATATTTTCCACAGGAGTGAACAGTTCCCACATTCCATATTTTAGCTTATTAACAGTCCAATCAAACTTGTCAGGGGACAGAAGCAAGTGAACAATAAAGTTGAACCAACTTACAGGAATGCTGACTGAGAAAGAGCTCTTGTTTTCCAAAAAGTGGTCCTTAAAGTGATGTTTCCACAGGTGCATGCCTTCTTCAGAGACAGAAGAGGCATTAGAAGCAGCAGCAGCCATCTGAATACGTTTTAAACCAAGGAGAGAAGGTGCCATGCTAAAATGCTCATTAATTTGAGTAACCCAATTACCTTGTAGCCCAGACTGTAGATCCGCAATGTTCTCCACTAGCTGCAGACTTCCCCTGGCAGTATTAACATGCTCAGGATTGCAGGCTACAACTTCAGATGAAGGTCCAGCTGTAAGGGGAAACTTGACTTGACCATCTGATGACACAGGTGGATCAGGGCCCAATGGAGCCTCCAATGCAACTTCCAGCAGCACAGGTTGTGCAATATCCAAATGAGAAGATGCAGAAACACCATCAGTAGCATGAGCTCCATCACTGTTGGGAGAAACAAGTTGCAGTTGCTCTGCAACAACCTGAACTTGATCAGGCAAAACAGCATAACCTAATGCAGCAACCTGGAAGTTCTCTTGCAATAGAGGAGGTTCCTCATCATCTGACTGATAGGCTTGGATGATGTTCTGCAAACCATTAGCAATCACCAAGGCAGGGGGAGGAGGGATAGCAGGTACTGCCTCCCTTGGAGGAAAAACCTCCACTGCAATAGGGCCATAAGCATATTTGTGTTGTCACCCTCAGAGAAAGACATATCAGAAGATAAACTGCTGTTACTTGGTGCAGGATGCAACTCTTCCCCATCTGCCCAAGCCAATTCTTCCTGCTGCACAGCATCCAAGAGATCCTCAAGGACATCATTCTGCTCATTCTGCTGAATCTCTTCCCAGTTATCCCAGTTCTCTGCAACCTGAGCATCCATATCATTATTGTTGGCAGCATCATCAGGAAGAATATGAGCCTGCTCAACATCTTTGGGGAGAGGATGTGGGTCCACATTGGCAGGGGGTAGGGTCCTCATCTGCAGGACCTCCACCAAGGAGCTCACTTGCCAGTACTTCAATGGAGGAGGACCAGCCATCTTCCTCGAATTCATCTCCTTCAGACCAGCGCATACTTTTAGGAATGATATCTAGGTTCATAACTCGGTCCTTGACCACAATACGGCCCATATGATCATCCTCCTTGTCCCATGAAATCATGCGGCCAAACTTACTGACAGCACAAGCTAAATCTTCAGTATTACGAAAATCAAAAGGAACTCCCGTCAGAAGCAACCAAATAGTTCGATTGAAATGAACCCTCCTGTGATTTCTGCCCTCATCATGCTTCACAAAGGTAATGAACATGTCCCCAAATTCGTGAGGACTATCTAGCACCAATTTATCCCTGCCCCTAACCCTTGTGAGCCGAACATATGCCTCGCCGAACGGGCAACACTGAACGTCCCTCAATCCTAACTGCCTATGCTCAACAATAAATTCCTCAAGAACATCTCTTACATTGTTGAATGGAGCATTAGCAGGGAGAGGATGGATGGTCGCAATCGCCCAATCTTCATGACGACAGGGACGCTGCTGCAGCACACCCGAGCCACTCCATTCCAGCTAGGGACTTGCTGAATTCGAAGCCATGGGGCACGAAAGGACACGGATCAATCAGGATATTGGCCATCGGAGCTGCAGCGCTCGCCGGCACAGACAAGCTCAAGGTGGTGGTGGCGGAATTCGGGCAGAGTGTTGAAACAGAGGAGCAGAGCGGAGAAGTTGAGGAGGCAAGAGTAGGACGAGGCTGGAAATTAGGAAAAGATCCCAAACATAGCTCGCGAAAAGAGGAAACTCGCGAAGGGTTGCGGGCCGGGCCAACAGACTTGAACCAATCATGGACTGCATCCAGGTTCCAGGCCTCAATAGGTGGGCCGGGGAAGGTAGCAAACCTGAGAGAGGGGTAGAGCCCAGGAAGGCGAGTGTCACGACACTCCCGAGCAAAGTGGCCCATCTTGCCACACGCGTAGCACTGAAATGAAGCATTTGAACGACCCAGATTCCCGCCCGTAGCAGTCGCTGCGTGATCCTCTGCTGAGGTAGTAATATTGGGCATTGAGGGCACATTAAAGTTTGTGACCACATTATTGCTGGTGGTCGGAATATCCGCTAATCGAGCAAAAACTGACTGCCGGGATTGCTCGCCGGAGACTCTGCCGGCGACAGCACGCGGACGCGCTCCATTGACAACTCTAGTCCAGGAAGCTTCATCCTCACGGTAGTACAGTTGTTCTTCACGTAACCAGTTAGGTCCACCAAAACCCCAAAGATTGAAAACTAACTCAAAATCCTTCTCAACTATCCAGCCATGGTTATAGATCTCAAAACCCAGTGCTTTTGAGGCAACAGAAAATTTGAATGTTCTGTCTTTCAGATGAAGCACACGGAAACCTTGAGTATAGCCACCAAAACATGATTGCAACGTGATACTAACCGTGTGGCAATCCAACCGAAAATGAGCACGGCAGAAGGAAACCACCATAGAGAATTCCTGTTGATGAAAACCAGGCGAAAACACTACAGGGTGACCAAACTTTTGCCTCATGGATAGCTGGAAATCTTTACCTCGAGCAAAGTTGAGTGAAGGAGGATCCATGGCCATCCTAGGAGCAACAATTCCCGCAAAGTAACCGGAGAAGAAAGGTGGCTCTGAGTATCTTTTCTTGGCTATTTTGTTACTCCACAGGGAATTGAAGTTGATAAAGCCAAGATTGAAGCTATTGACAGTTGGCCGCAGCCCAAAATGGTCACACAAGTGAGGAGTTTTCTTGGCATCGCTGGAATCTATAGGCGTTTTGTGAGAGATTTCAGCACCATTGTTGCACCTCTCAATGAGCTTACAAAGAAGGATGTGCCTTTTGTTTGGGGTACCGCACAGGAAGAATCCTTTACGATATTGAAAGATAAGTTGACACATGCTCCTTTACTCCAACTTCCTGATTTTAATAAGACTTTTGAGCTTGAATGTGATGCTAGTGGAATTGGATTAGGAGGTGTGCTATTACAAGATGGAAAACCTGTTGCATACTTTTCTGAAAAATTGAGTGGGCCTAGTCTGAATTATTCTACTTATGATAATGAATTATATGCTCTTCTTTGGACTTTAGAAACATGTCAACATTATTTATGGCCCTAAGAATTTGTTATACATACTGATCATTAATCTTTGAAACATATTAAAAGTCAAGCTAAACTGAATCATAGACATGCTAAATGGGTTGAATTCATTGAGACTTTCCCTTAAGTCATTAAACACAAGGGTAAAGAAAATGTTATTGATGATGCATTGTCTCATCACTATACTATGCTTTCACAACTTAACTTCAAAATATTTGGTTTGGAGACCCTCAAATATGTGATGCAGAATTGTAAAGAAGGAAGAACGTGGAACAAGTTCATCATTAACGATGGATTTCTGTTTCGTGCTAACAAGCTATGCATTCTAGCTAGCTCCGTTCGTTTTTTGTTGTTATGGGAGGCGCATGGAGGATTAATGGGACACTTTGACGTGAAGAAGACAGAGGATATACTTGCTACACATTTGTTTTCGCCAAAGATGAGACGGGATGTTGAGTGTTTTGTTGCTCACTGCACTACATTTCAAAAAGCTAAGTCATGACTAAATCCTCATGGTTTATATATGCCTTTGCCTGTACCTAGTGTTCCTTGGGAGGATATATCTATGGACTTCGTTTTAGGTTTACCTCGAACAAAGAAGGGGAGGGATAGCATATTTTTTGTCGTGGATAGGTTCTCGAAAATGGCACACTTTATACCATGTCATAAAAGCGATGATGCTGTTAATGTTGCTGATTTGTTCTTTCGTGAAATTATTTTCTTGCATGGTGTGCCAAATACTATTTTTTCAGATCGTCATACTAAATTTCTTAGCCACTTTTGGAGATGTTTATAGGCTAAGTTGGGGAGTAAACTGCTTTTTAGTACTACTTGTCACCCCCAAACTGATGGACAAACTGAAGTAGTCGATAGAACATTGTCTACTATGCTTAGGGATGTATTGAAGAATAATAAGAAAATATGGGAAGAATGCTTGCCTCATATTGAATTTTCTTATAATCATTCATTGCATTGTACTACTAAAATGTGCCCTTCTGAAATTGGGTATGGTTTCCTACCTCGTGCACCTATTGATTTGTTGCCTCTTCCATATTCGGAGAAGGTTAATTTTGATGCTAAACAATGTGCTGAATTGATTTTAAAAATGCATGAGTTAACTAAGGAAAACATTGAGCGTATGAATGCTAAATATAAACTTGCTAGAGATAAGGGTAGAAAACATGTTGTGTTTGCACCTGGAGATCTTGTTTGGTTACATTTGTGTAAGGATAGATTTCCTAAGTTGCGCAAATCAAAGCAAATGCCACGTGCTAATGGTCCTTTTAAGGTGTTAGAGAAAATAAATGATAATGCATATAAACTTGAGCTGCCTGCAGATTTTGGGGTTAGTCCCACTTTTAACATTGCAGATTTGAAGCCTTATTTGGGCGAAGGAAGATGAGCTTCCGTCGAGGATGAATTCATTTCAAGAAGGGGGGGATGATGAGGACATCTATACCATTGTTACACCCACAACCCCTACTGCTACATATACTAGACCAATTACTAGAGCTCGCGCATGCCAACTAAATTATCAGGTACTTACGTTTCTTGGTAATGATTTTAATGTTCATGAGAATATGATGCAGCCTAAATTGGATAAATTTGTTTTGCTTACAAATGAAGGGCCTGGCATGGATAATAGGGATGAACACTGGAGCAAGACCAAGCATGGAGATGATGGGATGCGCAAGGGGAACAAGAACGGAGTTGCAAGTGATGATTTTAGGACTTTGAAGCCACCATAAGGAGTGCATGAAGGATTGGACGAAATATACAAGATGTCACTTCATATATTTCGTCCAGAGGCTATTCTAGGTGTTGCGTCACCTTATTATTGGGCCAGGCCCATGTAATTTCTAAATACTTAAGTATAGGCTGTTTTTAGAGTCCCTATGTCCGGGGAAACAAGAGTTAGGGTTGGTTTAGGACCCCTCCTCCAAGGCCATGAAATCCCCCCCTCTTCTTCCATATATACAACCCTTAGGGCGTCGTTTAAACTTCGGGTTTTGTTTAGATTAAAAGTTCGACATAGCTGCAACTTCGTGTACTTCGTTTGTGTTCAACGACCAGACCAAGACATCGTAGAACCCCTCCTTAATCAATAAAGTTTTCATCTTGTATTCGCAATATCCGGATTGCAATCTCAGTTTCTTGATTTTTCTTCGTTTTGCTCGCAGGAAATAGACCCTCGTGGTCAGGTTGATCATGGTCCGACGTGGTCAATAACGCTTGGAAGTTGGCTTATCAATTGCTATGGCGCGACGTCTTCGGACATTCGTAGTCGGATCGTCAAAGTCGACTCCCACAGAAAACAATAGCTTTCTCATCGAAACATTGGGACACCTTTTCCTCTATCAAATTGACTAACTCTTTAATAAAATATGGTTAAGTTTCCTGAACATAGACATGTGTTGTCATTTGATGAACGGGATGACATCACTAGAGAATGATGCGGTGGACAAGGCCCATCCGTTAGCTTAGCATAATGATTGTTTAGTTTTATTGCTATTGTTTTCTTCATGACTTATACATGTTCCTCTGACTATGAGATTATGCAACTCCCGAATGCCAGAGGAACACTTTGTGTGCTATCAAATGTCACAAGGTAACTGGGTGATTATAAAGATGCTCTACAGGTTTCTCCGATGGTGTTTTTTGAGTTGGCATAGATCGAGATTAGGATTTATCACTCCGAGTAACGGAGAGGCATCTCTGGGCCCTCTTAGTAATGCACATCACTATAAGCCTTGCAAGCAATGTGACTAATGAGTTAGTTACGGGATGATGCATTACGGAACGACTAAAGATACTTGCCGGTAACGAGATTGAAATAGGTATGGTGATACCGACGATCGAATCTCGGGCAAATAACATACGGATGACAAAGGGAATGACGTATGGATGTGGTTTGACCGATAAAGATCTTTATAGAATATGTAGGAGCCAATATGAGCATCCAGGTTCCGTAATTGGTTATTGACCAGAGATGTGTCTCGGTCATGTCTACATAGTTCTCGAACCCGTAGTGTCCGCATGTTTAATGTTCGATGACCATTTGTATTATGAGTTATGTGTTTTAGTGACCGAAGTTTGTTCGGAGTCCCGGATGAGATGACGGACATGACGAGGAGTCTCGAAATTGTCGAGAGGTAAAGATTGATATATTGGAAGGTTATATACGGACATCGGAATGGTTCTGAAGAGGATTGGGGATTTTTTGGAGTACCGGGAGGTTACCGGAACTCCCCGGGAAAGTTATTGGGCCTAATAGGCCATAGGGGAGGAGAGGAGGTAGGACACAAGAGGTGCGGCACGCCCCCCTTGCCCGAATCCGAATTGGACAAGGGGAGGGGGTGTGGCCCCCCCTCTTTCCTTCTCCCTCTCCCTCCTTTCCCCTTTTCCCCTCTCCGTTGGATGGAAAGGGGGGCCGAATCCTACTAGGTTTGGAGTCCTAGTAGGACTCCCCGCTTGGTGCGCCTCCTCCTTGGCCGGCCTCCCCCTCCTTTATATACATGGGAAGAGGGCACCCCAAAGGCACAACATCAATTGTCTTAGCAATGTGCGGTGCCCCCCTCCACAGTTTACCACCTCGGTCATGCTGTCGTAGTGCTTAGGCGAAGCCCTGCGCGGATCACATGACCAACACCGTCACCATGCCATCGTGCTGATGGAACTCTCCCTCAACCCTCTATTTGATCAAGGGCTCGAGGGACGTCATCAAATTGAACGTGTGCTGAACACAGAGGTGCAGTACGTTCGGTACTTGTATCCGTTGGATTGTGAAGACGTTCGACTACATCAACCGCGTTACTAAACGCTTCCGCTCTCGGTCTATGAGGGTACATGGACACAGTCTCCCCTCTCGTTTCTATGCATCTCCTAGTTAGATCTTGTGTGATCGTAGGAACTTTTTTGAATTACTACGTTCCCAACATTGTCAATATAAGTAGTAGGAACAACTGGATCAACATTATAAAGTATAGTTTCCTCATTCGCTAATTCCGGTTCTTCAATTTCTTGTTTAATAGGTGGGTGATATTTAAACCACTTCTCCTTAGGGAGATCAACATGAGTAGCAAATGATTCACAAAAGGAGACTACTATCTCAGAGTCAAGTCCATATTTAGTGCTAAACTTTTGAAAAGCATCGGTATTCATAAAATATTTAACACAATCATATTTAAGCTTAATACCCGACTCTTTACCTTCGTCAAGTTCCCAATCTTCAGAGTTGCGTTTGATTCTTTCCGAAAGATCCCACCGGAATTCAATAGTGTTCTTCATAAAAAACCAGTACAAGAAGTATCGAGCATGGATTGATCATCACGAGAAAGCCGAGCATAAAAATTTTGAATAATAATTTTTCTTGGGAGCATGAATATAGCATTAACTTAAGACTCCCCAAGCCACAGTGATAATTTCTCCTTCACGAGGAAAAAAATTATATATGTAGTTCCGATCACAATGAACTAGATGCATATGATAATTTTTTCGGTGAAATTCCAATTTCAATCGATTCCAGTTCCAAGATCTAATATCATCGCATAGCCTATACCATGCCACTGCTTTTCCCTTCAAAGATAAAAGGGAAACCTTCTGTTTAACTTCTTCTCTGGGTAAACCCACAAGCTTAAACAATCCACAAGTTTGTTCCACATATATTAAGTGCATATCAGGATGTTCGATTCCATATCTTGCATAAGGATTAGCTAGCAGTTGTTCTATCATACCCGAAGGAATTTCATATTCAATATTTTCAGTAGGTGCAGCAGGTTGAGGGGTAGCTAATGTGGTTCCGGTCGAGGTGAAGATACCCAGACAAACCCCTCAAAGGATTGTTTTCCATAGTAACAAGTGACAATAAATTTCAGCACACTATATAAATGTTTCCTTAGCAATTTCCACTTACCAAAGGCGCTTCACTCCCCGAAACGGTGCCAGAAAATAGCCTTGATGACCCACAAGTATAGGGGATCAATTGTAGCTCTTTTCGATAAGTAATAGTGTCGAACCCAACGAGGAGCAGAGGGAAATGACAAATGGTTTTCAGCAAGGTAATGCCTGCGAGTGCTGAAATAGTAAGTAACACAGTAGTTTGATAGCAAGATTTATTGTAACGAGCAAGTAATGATAATAGTAAAAAAGTGCAGCAAGGTAGCCCAATCCTTTTGATGCAAAGCACATGCCAAAATGGTCTCTTATAATAAGCAAAGCGTCCTTGAGGGTACACGGGAATTTCATCTAGTCACTTTCATCATGTTCATTTGATTTGTGTTCGCTACTTTGATAATTTGATATGTGGGTGGACCAGTGCTTAGGTGTTGTTCTTACTTGAACAAACGTCCTACTTATGATTAACCCCCTTGCAAGCATCCGCAACTACGAGAAAAGTATTAAGGATGTAACACTCCTGATGTAACTTTCCATATTTGTAACTTCGACTCTTGCAATTTCCGGCTATGTGATATGATATTTCCTTCATGGTTGGGTTTTGTCTTTCATTTTGCATTTTATTCATGTCATGCATTTCATCTCATGTCATCGTGTGCATCTGATTTGCATTCGTGTTTGTCTCATGCATCCGGTCATTTTCCCCGTTGTCCGTTTCGCAATCCGACACTCCCACATGCAACCGTTGCACCCCTCTAATCTTGTTTCGTGAGCAGGATAAAAACGTTCTCAGAATTGGTCAAGATTTGTCGAGTGGCCTTGGTACATCACCGGTAGGCCGCCTGTCAAATTTCGTTCCATTTGGAGGTCGTTTGATGCCCCAACGGTTAACCGGGTAACTGTAAAAGCCCCTCTCTTGTTGCAGCCCAACACCCCTCCAAAACAACCCACTAGCCCATCTAAACCCCCTCCATGCTCTCCATTGTTGGATCACGATCGTGTGGGCGAAAACGACACCTCATTTGGACACTCCTAACTCCCTCTACCTATATAAAGGCCTCTCCCCCCCGAAATTCACGAGCAAAACCCTAACCTTCTTCCCTCCGCGCCGCCGAACACATCCTCACCGCCGCCGGACGCATCCGCTGGCCCCCCTCCGCCACCACCTGGCAGAACGCCATTGACTGGACCACTCCGCGCCCACTTCTCCGCTCGGCTCGCTTCCAGCCCCCGAAGCGCATCGCCGGCGCGCCGCCCGAGCCAAGCTTCTCCGCTGCCAGCCGCCTCCTCGCCGGCACGCCACCGCGCCGACGTCGCCGTTCGCCACCGCCGCCATCCGCTGCGGCTCCTCCCGTCACCGGCCGTCTCCACCGCTGACCTCACCGCGTGGCCTGGCGCGCCTCACCACCGCCCGCCGCTGCTGCCTCGCCTCCTCGTCACCGGCTCCTCCTCCGGGCCCGGATCCGACCCTATACAGCGAGCGCCTCTCTCTACCCACTTCTCCGGCATAGATCCGGCGAGTACCTCGATGATCATCGAAATCCGTGCCGAACCCTAGATCTGAAAAGGTTGACCTCGATTTCGTCTATGTCCCGAATATGTAACATTTTATGCCGCTGTTCATCATGTCATATCTCCATGCTCATAACTCCGTTTCGCACATATGATATATGAAAATGTTCGTCTCATGATGCTCTTCAGGTTAGTGTTATTTGCATGCATGTTACTGTCCATATTGATGCCCTAAACCGTGTTGTAGAAGTGCTATATGATGTTGTTTGCTGGATTTTAACAGAACTTGGTGATTTGTCATTTTCGTTGCATTTTGTGTGTGTATCCTATGAGCTTGATTTCTATATGTTTTTGGAGCATCTCCATGCCATCTTTACAGGGGTTCAAGTCTTGTATTTTTGTGAGCTTTGTGGTAACTAGCACAAGCATGCAAAGTAGGCTTCATAATGTTGTTTTTTCAGACACTTAGAATATTTGGCTGTCTTTTCTTGCTACATTTTGATGCTATGTAAACTTGTTGCTACCATGAGATCCATGCACATTTTGAGATAGTACATTAAGAATGTTTTGAATATGTGGTATTGCTCTATCCATTCGCCCCTCTTGTTGCAATTATGGAGTACTCTAGCATGTCAATTCTGTGCTCTACTTTTGCTAAATATTGTTCCTGGCAGATTGTTAACATGATATTCAGTTTTTCCATGTGTTTTTCTACTGATACTTGTACCCTACGGACTTGCTTTTGCCATGCTTAGCTTCTTGAATATGCCTACTTCATGTTGGTTACCTTTTTATGCAATGGAATGCCTTTTGGTGAGTGAATTGAGCTTGTAAAGTTGCAATCATCAATCTGTTCCTGCCATGCTCTGTTTTTCTACTAAATCTGAAACTGTTCATATAACTTGCCATGTTTGCACGGGCGCCACATATTTTCCCGTGCCTCTTTGGGTAAGGTTCTGTAAGGGAGTTTTGTTCTATGCCTTTAGTACTATCATGCCATGCCTTTTTTTTCTATTATATGTTCTTGTATCATGTTGTTTGTTAGCTCTAAACATTGATTCCTGATGCTATTTTGACATGTTTAGTATTTTCTCGTAAGTCTATGAAGCTGATATCATTTGCATTTTTTCCATGCTATTTTGAGCTTGTTCTAGTGAGTTCCAGCAGGAGCTCAGTGCTCATGATTTGTGGAGATTCATGTGTACTTTATGGTCATGTGCTTTGTTGCTATGTTGGAGTGCTGTAACATAGTTCCTTGTTGCATTCTAAGTGCTATGATGTTGTTAATTGCAGATTTGCATCATTCCTGTTTTGCTTGTCATTTGCAAACCGTGCATCCGTTTTCGGTGATCCTTATATCGATTTTGACCGAAATCACCTCATATTTCCAGCGACACACATTTTTTGCCAAGTTGATGCCTTGATCATCTTTTCCCTTCCAGAGTACCCATATGCAATGCACATCATATCTTGCATTCCAAGCCATGTCTTGCCCCATGTTGCTTGTGCATTGCACACCGCGACGAACACCGCCGGACCAATGGGTGCGATGGACCCGATGTAGACATGCCCGCACTTGAGGATGGAGGGTGCCTGCCTTCCGCGGTTGGCTGCCCTGCCTTTACTCGTGAGCTGTGGTAAGTCCTTTGGCCATCCGCTCGTACGTTCAAGCCAGAGATACCCGAGAAGTATGATGGAAGGCTGAACCCGGAAGAGTTTTTGAGCATATACACCATCACTATTCATGCTTCCGGAGGAAGAGATGAGAAGGTGTTTGCCAACTAGTTTCCCTTGGCACTCAAGTCCAATGTGAGGTCTTGGCCGATGCACCTGCCGGAGAATTCCATTTCATCATGGGCTGACCTGTGCCATGAGTTCATTGGCGCCTTCACTGGCGGCCATCAAGAACTAGGGCGGCCCAGCGACTTGTAGGTTCTCCAACAGGAAGAAAGAGAAACTCTCCGCAAGTATTTGTAGAGATTCATCAGAGTCCACAGGAATATCCCAAATATCAATCCAGCGAGTGTGATAGCTGCCTTCCAGTCCAATCTGCGCAACTGCATGATTCATTCCAAGATGAACGTGCGGTTGCGCAAGACTTTGAAGGAGCTTTACACCTTAGTGGACAAATGTGCTCAGATGGAGGAGGGAGGGAAACTCCCAGGAGAAGAAGATTGCATCAACATCAACTTAGAGGATGATGATGAATCCACTAGTTAGAAGAAGAGCAAGAAGTGCAACAAGAGGTGCAAGGATAAGGTTGATGATACCCGAGAGATACCCGAGAGGATGATGATGAATCCATATATATATCATCGAATGCCTCACAACCACCATTAATTAATTCACACATATATACACACATGTATATATATATATATACAATTAGCTAGCTATATACAATTTCTCCTAATTGGTGCCTTCGGAGCCAGTGGCATTAGCCTAATTGGTGCCTTCGGAGCACGATGACAATTGGAAGTGATTCATGGGGGCGGTAGCGGGTAATAGTATTATCCTTTGGGATCTATGACCTGGTCGAGCAAAAATCCCGCTATTTCCTCTTGAATTGCTTCTATGCGGTCCTCTGCTAGGAGCTGCTCCCGCACCTCTTTGAACTGTTAAGAACGAGATCAATATGCATGTGTATTAGTTGTGTGACTAGATATCGATAATGGTGTAAAAATTGTGAATAGTGTTCTGACAAATGTACCCATTCCTGTCTTTGAGATCTACTCCTTTTGGACGCCATCATGCGAATGATCTCGCAAACGTAGTATGCACACAGATTATTCCCCGGCGCCTGCTTCACGGCCTTTACGAGAATGGAATTTGATCAGATAATAATTAATCAAGCATGATAATTAAAGAGATGGCAGATAGCTAGCTAGTACTACTTAATTACTTACCTTGGGTCGATACCATTTCAACTTTCGTTTCCATTGGCCTGGAGTGACGCTAATAAACTTTGCCCAAGCCCTGCTCGCCGACAAAGAAAATGAATAAAGGGGTTATTAAATAGTTCATATCAGGAAATGACGAACTAAATAGGCCGAGATATAGTTAATCATGATTGAAATTACATGTTGACTATCCCAAACAAGATGGTGTAGCCACTTGCTTTTTAAGTAGTGAGTCCAGTATTGCAACTGTTCCTTCATCAACTTTAATGATTAACAAGATCCAGTGAAATTTGCATGCACACACGTTTGCATGTCTTAATTAAGTGGGCATACGTAAGCAAAAACATGTAGCTAGCTAGTAGGCAAAAACCAAATTTGTAGTACAAGACAGTGTGACTCACTCGAAGATGTAAGGAAGTAGTATATCTTCATTCGTATTGAGGCGCTTGAAGAACTCTAGCATGCTTTCCTCTACACTTTTTTTCATAATATTGATCTAATTTCCATGTGTATTCATTAATGGTATTTGGGTCAATGAACCCAATGCCATGGCGTCCACCTTTTTTCATTTCATAAATCTTCATCCTGCATAATACCACACAAAAGAATATAGTGAGGATAATTACAGGTAATGATTGATCAAAATGATCACTACAGCTAGCTTGAGACATAAATTACAGAAAGAAATCACTTACAGACAATAGCAACCGATGATAGAATTGTCAAGTGCGTCTTGATTGTATAACTGAAATAGTTCCGAATACTCAACTGACACAGCTTTCTCATGGTAGTAATGATCCTTCTTGGCATTTGATGTCTACTACACAACCTTCTTCCTATAGACGTTGTTGGGCCTCCAAGTGCAGAGGTTTGTAGGACAGTAGCAAATTTCCCTCAAGTGGATGACCTAAGGTTTATCAATCCGTAGGAGGCGTAGGATGAAGATGGTCTCTCTCAAGCAACCCTGCAACCAAATAACAAAGAGTCACTTGTGTCCCCAACACACCCAATACAATGGTAAATTGTATAGGTGCACTAGTTCGGCGAAGAGATGGTGAAACAAGTGGTATATGGATAATAAATAAAGGTATTTGTAATCTGAAAATATAAAAACAGCAAGGTAACTAATGATAAAAGTGAGCGTAAACGGTATTGCAATGCGTGGAAATAAGGCCTAGGGTTCATACTTTCGCTGGTGCAAGTTCCCTCAACAATACTAACATAATTGGATCACATAACTATCCCTCAACATGCAACAAAGAGTCACTCCAAAGTCACTAATAGCGGAGAACGAACGAAGAGATTATGGTTGGGTATGAAACCACCTCAAAGTTATTCTTTCCAATCAATCCGTTGGGCTATTCCTGTAAGTGTCACAAACAACCCTAGAGTTCGTACTAGAATAACACCTTAAGACACAAATCAACCAAAACCCTAATGTCACCTAGATACTCCAATGTCACCTCAAGTATCCGTGGGTATGATTATACGATATGCGTCACACAATCTCAGATTCATCTATTCAACCAACACAAAGGACCTCAAAGAGTGCCCCAAAGTTCTACCAGAGAATCACGACGAAAACGTGTGCGAGCCCCTATGCATAGGTTCATGGGCGGAACTCGCAAGTTGATCACCAAAACATACATCAAGTGAATCACGTGATATCCCATTGTCACCACAGACATCCACGGCAAGACATACATCAAGTGTTCTCAAATCTTTAAAGACTCAATCCGATAAGATTACTTCAAAGGGGAAACTCAATTCATTACAAGAGAGTAGAGGGGGGAGAAACATCATAGGATCCAACTATAATAGCAAAGCTCGCGATACATCAAGATCGTATCATCTCAAGAACACGAGATAGAGAGAGAGAGAGAGAGATCAAACACATAGCTACTGGTACAAACCCTCAGCCCCGAGGGAGAACTACTCCCTCCTCGTCATGGAGAGCACTGGGATGATGAAGATGGCCACCGGAGAAGGATTGCCCCCTCCGGCATGGTGCCGGAATGGGTCTAGATTGGCTTTTGGTGGCTACGGAGGGGGGGGGGGGGGGGCGCGCCCCCCTACCTCGTGGCCTCCTCGAAGCTTCCCTTATGTGCACTTCAAGTCTTCTGGGTTTCTTTCCTTCCAAAAATGAGTTCCGTGAAGTTTCAGGTCAATTGGACTCCGTTTGATTTTCCTTTTCTTCGAAACCCTAAAACAAGGTAAAAACATAAACTGGCACTGGGCTCTTGGTTAATAGGTTAGTCCCAAAAATGATATAAAAGTGTATAATAAAGCCCATAAACATCCAAAACAGTAGATAATATAGCATGGAGCAATCAAAAATTATAGATACGTTGGAGACGTATCAACATCCCCAAGTTTAATTCCTGCTCGTCCTCGAGCAGGTAAATGATAAAAACAGAATTTTTGATGCGGAGTGCTACTTGGCATAATTTTAGTTTAATTTTTCTTAATTGTGGCATGAATATTAAGATCCATAAGATTCAAGACAAAAGTTCATATTGACATAAAAATAATAATACTTCAAGCATACTAACAAAGCAATCATGTCTTCTCAAAATAACATGGTCAAAGAAAGCTATCCCTACAAGATCATATAGTCTGGCTATGCTCCATCTTCACCACACAAAATATTTAAATCATGCACATCCCCGATGACAAGCCAAGCAATTGTTTCATACTTTTAATGTTCTCAAACTTTTTCAATCTTCACGCAATACATGAGCGTGAGCCATGGACATAGCACTATAGGTGGAATAGAATGGTGTTTGTGGAGAAGACAAAAAGGGAGAAGATAGTCTCACATCGACTAGGAATATCAACGGGCTATGGAGATGCCCATCAATAGATATCAATGTGAGTGAGTAGGGATTGCCATGCAACGGATGCACTAGAGCTATAAGTGTATGAAAGCTCAAAAAGAAACTAATTGAGTGTGCATCCAACTTGCTTGCTCACGAAGACCTAGGGCATTTTGAGGAAGCCCATCATTGGAATATACAAGCCAAGTTCTATAATGAAAGATTCCCACTAGTATATGAAAGTGACAACATAGGAGACTCTCTATTATGAAGATCATGGTGCTACTTTGAAGCACAAGTGTGGTAAACAGATAGTGGCATTGCCCCTTCTCTCTTTTTCTCTCATTTATTTATTTATTTATTTGGCCCTTCTCTTTTTCTTTTTATGGCCTCTTTTCTCTTTTTTTGGGCTTCTTTGGCCTCTTTTATTTATTTATTTTCGTCCGGAGTCTCATCCCGACTTATGGGGGAATCATAGTCTCCATCATCCTTTCCTCACTGGGACAATGCTCTAATAATGATGATCATCACACTTTTATTTTCTTACAACTCAAGAATTACAAATTGATACTTAGAACAAGATATGACTCTATATGAATGCTTCCGGCGGTGTACCGGGATGTGCAATGACTCAAGAGTGACATGTATGAAAGAATTATGAACGGTGGCTTTGCCACAAATACGATGTCAACTACATGATCATGCAAAGCATTATGACAATGATGGAGCGTGTCATCATAAATGGAACGGTGGAAAGTTGCATGGCAATAAATCTCGGAATGACTATGGAAATGCCATGATAGGTAGGTATGGTGGCTGTTTTGAGGAAGGTATATGGTGGGTTTATGGTACCGGCGAAAGTTGTGCGGTACTAGAGAGGCTAGCAATGGTGGAAGGGTGAGAGTGCGTATAATCCATGGACTCAACATTAGTCATAAAGAACTCACATACTTATTGCAAAAATCTATTAGTTATCGAAACAAAGTACTACACGCATGCTCCTAGGGGGATAGATTGGTAGGAAAAGACCATCGCTCGTCCCCGACCGCCACTCATAAGGAAGGCAATCAATAAATAAATCATGCTCCGACTTCATCACATAACGGTTCACCATACGTGCATGCTACGGGAATCACAAACTTCAACACAAGTATTTCTCAAATTCACAACTACTCAACTAGCATGACTCTAATATTACCATCCTCATATCTCAAAACAATCATCAAGTATCAAGCTTCTCTTAGTATTCAACACACTCATAAGAGAATTTTATTATTCTTGAATACCTAGCATATTAGGATTTTAAGCAAATTACCATGCTATTTAAGACTCTCAAAATAATATTAGTGAAGCATTAGAGTTCATCTATTTCTTCAAAATAAAACTACCACCATGCTCTAAAACATATAAGTGAAGCACTAGAGCAAATGACAAACTACTCCGAAAGATATAAGTGAAGATTAATGAGTAGTCGAATAATTATGCAACTATGTGAAGACTCTCTAAAATTTAATAATTTCAGATCTTGATACTTTATTCAAAAAGCAAGAAAAACAAAATAAAATGACATCTAGTAATAGCAAACATCATGTGAAGAAGCAAAAACTTAGGATCAACCGATACTAACCGATAGTTGTTGAAGAAGAAAGGTGGGATGCCAACCGGGGAATCCCCAAGCTTAGATGCTTGAGACTTCTTGAAATATTATCTTGGGGTGCCTTGGGCATCCCCAAGATTGAGCTTTTGTGTCTCCTTAATTCCTCTCATATCACGGTCTCCCTAAATCTCAAAAGCTTCATCCACACAAAACTCAACAAGGACTCGTGAGATAAGTTAGTATAAACCATTGCAAAAACCTAATCATACTCTACTGTAGAAAATCACTCAAATTATTATTCAACATTACATACTAAATGCCTCTGCATATTTAATATTCCTATCCTCAAATAGAATCATTAAATAAGCAAACATATGCAAACAATGCAAACATAACAGCAATCTTCCAAAGCAGGATAGTCTGTAAAGAATGCAGCAACATCCATACTTCCCTAGCCCCAAAAATTAGGAAAGAAAATTCCCAGTGTAGTAAATTTATCAGATCTTAATATGAAAAAAAATTCAACATTTTATCACATTCTGACTTTTCTAGGGAATTATTACAACAGCGGTAAACTTTCTGTTTTCAAACAGCAACATGTGGACTTCTAAAATAGGCATAGTAAAGGCTATCAATGCCACTTTTATTGAAATAAAAGATGCAAAACATTGTTCTAAATAACAGCAAACAAATCCTAACAAAATAAATTGATGCTCCAAGCAAAACACATATCATGTGGTAAATAAAAATATAGCTCCAAGTAAAGTTACCGATGAACGAAGACGAAAGAGGGGATGCCTTCCGGGGCATACCCAAGCTTTGGCTTTTAGGTGTCCTTAGATTATCTTGGGGGTGCCATGGGAATACCCAAGATTAGGCTCTTTCCACTCCTTGTTCCATAATCCATCAAATATTTACCCAAAACTTGAAAACTTCATAACACAAAACTTAAAGTAGAAAATCTCGTGAGCTCCGTTAGTATAAAAAAGTAAATCACCATTTAAAGGTACTGTAATGAACTCATTATTTATTTATATTGGTGTTAAACATACTGTATTCCAACTTCTCTATGGTTTATAAACTATTTTACTAGCCATAGATTCATCAAAACAAGTAAATAACACATGAAAAACAGAATCTGTCAAAAACAGAACAGTCTGTAGTAATCTGAATCAAACGTATACTTATGGAACTCATAAAATTCTCAAATAAATTGATGGAACCGATAAATTTATCTGTTAATCATCTGCAAAAAAAATTAACTAAATAGCACTCTCCAATAAAAAATGGCAGCAATTCTCGTGAGCGCTAAAGTTTCTGTTTTTTACAGCATGATCAACAAGACTTTCCCCAAGTCTGCCCAACGGTTCTACTTGGCACAAACACTAAATAAAACATAAAAACTCAATAATAACAGAGGCTAGATAAATTATTTATTACTAAACAGGAGCAAAAAGCAAGGAACAAAAATAAAGTTGGGTTGCCTCCCAACAAGCGCTATCGTTTAACGCCCCTAGTTAGGCATGATGATTTCAATGATGCTCACATAAAGGATAAGAATTGTAACATAAAGAGAGCATCATGAAGAATATTACTAGCACATTTAAGTCTAACCCTCTTCCTATACATAGGGATTTTGTGAGCAAACAACTTGTGGGAACAATAATCAACTAGCATAGGAAGGTAAAACAAGCATAACTTCAAAACTTTAAGCACATAGAGAGGAAACTTGGTATTATTGGAATTCCTACAAGCATAAGTTCCTCCCTCATAATAATTTTCAGTAGCATCATGAATGAATTCAACAATATAACTAGCACCTAAAGCATTCTTTTCACGATCTACAAGCATATAATTTTTATTACTCTCCACATAAGCAAATTTCTTCTCATGAATAGTACTGGGAGCAAACTAAACAAAATGACTATCATGTGATTGAAAATTAAGATCAAGAAGACAAGTTTCATTGTTATCATTATTCTTTAAAGCATACGTGTCATCACAATAATCATCATAGATAGGAGGCATGCTTTCATCATAATAAATTTGCTCATCAAAAGTTGGGGGACAAAAAATATCATCTTCATCAAACATAGCTTCCCCAAGCTTGTGGCTTTGCATATCATTAGCATCATCGATATTCAAGGAATTCATACTAACAACATTGCAATCATGCTCATCATTCACATATTTAGTGCCAAACATTTTATAGATTTCTTCTTCTAGCACTTGAGCACAATTATCCTTTCCATCATACTCACGAAAGATATTAAAACGGTGAAGCGTATGAGACAAGCTCAATTCCATTTTTTATAGTTTTCTTTTATAAACTAAACTAGTGATAAAACACGAAACTAAAGGACTCGATTGCAAGATCTAAAGATATACCTTCAAGTGCTAACCTCCCCGGCAACGGCGCCAGAAAAGAGCTTGATGTCTACTACACAACCTTCTTTTTGTAGACGTTGTTGGGCCTCCAAGTGCAGAGGTTTGTAGGACAGTAGCAAATTTCCCTCAAGTGGATGACCTAAGGTTTGTCAATCCGTAGGAGGCGTAGGATGAAGATGGTCTCTCTCAAGCAACCCTGCAACCAAATAACAAAGAGTCTCTTGTGTCCCCAACACACCCAATACAATGGTAAATTGTATAGGTGCACTAGTTCGGCGAAGAGATGGTGAAACAAGTGGTATATTGATAATAGATAAAGGTATTTGTAATCTGAAAATATAAAAACAGCAAGGTAACTAATGATAAAAGTGAGCGTAGACGGTATTGCAATGCGTGGAAATAAGGCCTAGGGTTCATACTTTCGCTGGTGCAAGTTCCCTCAACAATACTAACATAATTGGATCACATAACTATCCCTCAACATGCAACAAAGAGTCACTCCAAAGTCACTAATAGCGGAGAACGAATGAAGAGATTATGGTAGGGTACGAAACAACCTCAAAGTTATTCTTTCCAATCAATCCGTTGGGCTATTCCTATAAGTGTCACAAACAGCCCTAGAGTTCGTACTAGAATAACACCTTAAGACACAAATCAACCAAAACCCTAATGTCACCTAGATACTCCAATGTCACCTCAAGTATCCGTGGGTATGATTATACGATATGCATCACACAATCTCAGATTCATCTATTAAACCAGCACAAAGGACCTCAAAGAGTGCCCCAAAGTTCTACCGGAGAATCAGGACGAAAACATGTGCCAACCCCTATGCATAGGTTCATGGGCGGAACCCGCAAGTTGATCACCAAAACATACATCAAGTGAATCACGTGATATCCCATTGTCACCACAGACATCCACGGCAAGACATACATCAAGTGTTCTCAAATCTTTAAAGACTCAATCCGATAAGATTACTTCAAAGGGGAAACTCAATTCATTACAAGAGAGTAGAGGGGGGGGGAGAAACATCATAGGTTCCAACTATAATAGCAAAGCTCGCAATACATCAAGATCGTATCATTTCAAGAACACGAGAGAGAGAGAGAGATCAAACACATAGCTACTGGTACATACCCTCAGCCCCGATGGAGAACTACTCCCTCCTCGTCATGGAGAGCACCGGGATGATGAAGTTGGCCACCGGAGAAGGATTGCCCCCTCCGGCTGACCTCGTCTGCCTCGACCAAAGGTTGGCCCCGGACATATTTCCATTTTATTTCCTCCTCTCTAAGCTGAGACATGGGCTCGATGTCGAGGAGTTGTCCAACAATGATCATGAGCCTTTCAGCCTGCTCAATATGCTCCTCGGTTATTACGACATCGCCCATCCCAGGAATGTTAACGGTTTGCCCACAATAATATTGGGCGCGCGTACTCTCATGTGTTGTTGGCGCAACAAGCGGGGGGATTGATTGCGCCGCCTGTTCTCCCAGCTAGGGAACGGTTTTACCGCTCCTTTTGCCAGCTGATTTGCTCGAGCTCGAGCTCGCCTCTTTCTGTAGACGTGCTCGATTTAACTTCCTGAGGTGGCGCTCATAGTCTGTGTCAACAGGCTTGGGAGCTGGTGCTCTAGCCATACGAATGAAGTGGTCAATCTTTTCCTCAGGCACTTTCTCCCTTGGCGGCGGTGGCGGTTTCGGCGCAAAATGGGCTTCCACCTCGGAATTCGATATGGCTGCGTTTTCCTCCTCGGACTTGTCGTAAGGCCTCTGGGGAAGAGGCGCGAGGCTGCTTGGACCATATTGAAATCACTTGCCTCCGCCTGTAACACCAGTACTACCTGGACTTGTACGCTACGCACCATAGCTGAGGCGGCTCTCTTCCGTGATTGCTGAAGCGGCGGAGACGGCTCATGAGGCTGAGTTGGAGGAGGAGGAGTGGCCTGAAGCTGTGCCGGACTTGGAGGAGGAGTGGCCTGACGCTTTTCCGTACTTGGAGGAGGAGGAGTGGCCTAACGCATTGGTGGACTTGGAGGAGTGGGAGTCCGCTGACTCAGTGGAGGACTTCGACGAGGAGTCGGCTGACGCGGTGTCGGTGGCCTTCGAAAGATGATGCAATCCTTTCTCCATAGGATGATACGATGGTTGGCCTCTCCCAATGTGTGCCCCTCGTCACCTCCAGGAATGTCAAGCTGTAGCCCCAAATATTGGTCCACCACCTCATCAACCAAGACACGAGCATAGCCCGCTGGAATCGGGTTGCAATGGAAGGTTGCCTCGGGGGGATTTGTAAAAACAACGGCGTCCGCCACCTTAATGGATATGTTCTTCATTTTGAAGTGTAGCTCGCAGTTTGTGTTCTTCAAGATGTCATCCACTTGGTAGCTATCCAGCAATGCGTCGCCCGGGGCGGAACCCACGGTGCTTCTCGGCATGGATGGGACGGTGCTATCCAATGATGGATCATCCGCTAGCTCCTGCAGCTGCTGAGACCCCCTTTGCTGGCTAAGTGAGCCGATCTGCTCCTGCTGCCACTGGAATTTGACTGCCAAGTCCGCGTGCGCTGATTCTAGGCCTTGAAGGCGTTCATAGTCCAGCTTCCTCTGCTCCTCCTCCATCTTCCTCTTCTTCTCCTCCGCAATCTTCTTTCTCGCACGGGTTCTGTAGTCGGTGTTCCAGTCCGAAAACCCCTCATACCACGGAATAGCGCCCTTGCCTCGTGTTCTTCCCGGGTGTTAAGGATTTCTCAGGGCACGCGTAAGCTCGTCGTTCTCTCTCTTGGGCTCGAACACCCCCGATCGAGCCTCTTCTATTGCAAGAAGTAGCTTATCTTTGGCTCCGTCCAGACATGCCTTCTTCAAAACTTTGCCTATCTTCGGGTCCAACTCCCCCCCATGCAAATAGAACCAAGTCCTGCACCTGGGGGGCCAGCTCAATGTTTCTGGAGTGACACCTGCATCCTCCATCTCTTTCTCAGACTTATCCCACTTAGGCCTTCCCACCGCGTAGCCACCTGGCCCCACCTTATGGAACTTATCCTTTTTTGCGGCATTGGCCTTGTTTATTCTCGACCATTCCTTAGATAATTCCGATTCCTTGAATTTCACGAAATCGTCCCAATGAGCACTTTGCTTCTCTAGTGTTCCCTTGAATACTGGAGTCTTCTTTCCTCCCTTGACGTACTGGTCCCATACATGATTCTTGTGGTTGTTGAATGCAACCACCATCTTCCTAAGAGCAGCGTCCTTGACTTTCTCCACATCTGCATCTGTGAAATGATCTGGTAGGGTGAAATGTTCCATGAGCGTTTCCCAAAGCAGAAGTTTTTGTCTGTTGTCGACAAAAGTAAGATCTGGACGTGGCTTTGCTGGCTCTCTCCATTCTTTAAGGGAGATCGGGAGTTGGTCCTTCACAAGAACTCCGCACTGACGAATGAACTTTTCCGTAATCTTCTTAGGCGCTAATGGTTCGCCATTAGGTTTGATGGCCTCGATATTGTACTTTACGCCCTCCTTCAACTTTTTGTTCGGGCCTCGTACTGTCATGATGCCTGAAGATTTGCTCGATCAGGATGGCTGAAAGAAGAAAGATCAATTCGTTAATATATATCTTCAAGTCATTTAAAACATTGTGATGATCACCAGATGCCTGCTTATATAAATATACCTTGCCGGTCTTTGTTGTTTCAAGATCAACATTTTCTTCGTCATGTTCATAGTTCATGACTTCATCAATTTGGTCGTCGCGATCGAATATCATATCACCCTCCCTGGTGTTGTTTAGATATTCGGAGCCGTCATAATCTTCTTCATTCTAATCATCATCTGGCCCATGAGGATTGCGTATGATATTGAACAGGGCCTCTTCTCCCTCTCTACCGGTATTGTCCGCCATAGGTTTTATTTAACTAATCCAAAAGAAATATATTCAAATTACAATGCATGGATGCAATCAATTAATAAGGAAAAAACTGAATCAATCATAGTACATAATAAGCATCATCGAATATAATCTCGAATACGTTGTCTCGAATGATATATATAATCTCGAATACATCGTCTCGGATTATATATATAATCTCGAATATTATATATCGAATACATCACTAGCTAGCTAGCTAATAAAGATCGAATACTAGAGAGTAATCTAGGCCAGTCGCGGTTCCTGAGGCGCGGGCGGTGGACAGCAAAGTGAAGGAACCATCACTGGATCATAGCTCGGGTGATCTCCCGAAAGAACCTGCCAGGTATTGGAGAACCTGACGTCCATATCAGCCATGTAGCGATGGACATGCTCGTCCTTCCCTGACACGGCGACGTACGACCTCCGGCGGGGCCGGCTCCCTTCGCACCGAAAGTGGCCCATGCGAACGCCACCAAAGGAGATCAGGGTCGACGACGGGACCCGGGGCCAGGTTCCTCACCAAGTGTCGCGCCCCTGAAGGTAGCACCTCCCAGTGCCACCCCGGCGGAGCCCAGTCCCGGACATGGGTCCTCTGAAGCAGGACGTCGTCGCGAACTGGTCGACGGCGAGGATGCGGGCCAGGCATCGTCGACAACAAATACTATATGCCGCAAAAGTAAAGTAACATTTTTTAAATGATGGATTGTGATTTCATATCTGCAAATTCTAAATTTTATAACTAAAACTAACATTTCTAATGTTTCTATAACTAAAACTAACATTTCTAATATTTCTATAACTAAAAAACATTTCTATATAACTAATATTTCTATATAACTAACATTTCTAATATAACTAACATTTCTATACAACTAACATTTCTAATATTTCTATATAACTAACATTTCTAATATTTCTATAACTAAAAAACATTTCTATATAACTAACATTTCTAATATTTCTATAACTAAAAACCAGAAAAATTGCTAACATTTCTATAATAATGTGTGTGTGTGTGTGTGGTACATGGCGGCCGGGACAGGAGCTCACCGGCGAGGTGCGACGACGGGGGGGTGGCGACGGGGACGGAGACGGGCGGTGACGACGGGGATGGGGACGGGGCGGCGAAGACAGGGACGGGGACGGGCCGGCCGGGGACGACGGGAGGACGGGGCGGGGTGGGGCGCGGCGACGGGGCGCGGCACGGCGACCGGGACGACAGGGACGGGGACGGGGACGGCGACGGGGGCGGCGACGAGGGGCGGCGGTGACGGGGTAGAGGAGAAAGAAGCAGAGGGAGAGATGAGAAACTGACAATTTTTTTGAAGTGTTTTCTTATATAGAACAACCTTTAGTACGGGTTGGAGCCACCAACCGGTACTAAAGGTCTGTTTTGGCCAGGCCAAGCGGCGGGAACGGCACCCCTTTAGTACCGGGTGGTGGCTCCAACCGGTACTAAAGACCCCCCCCTTTAGTACCGGTTTGAGCCACCACCCGGTACTAAAGGGGGTGCGCTGGCGCAGGTGCGGTGCGTCATGTTTAGTCCCACCTCGCTAGCCGAGGGGCGTCCGCACTGGTTTATAAGCCCAGTTCGGTAGCTCTCTCGAGCTCCTCTCCAAAGCAGGCCTACTAGGCCTAAATGTTCTGTGCTGCCCTGTGGGCCTACTAGGCCTTTGCGGGCCTAGATCCTGGCCCAACAACAGGCAGGGTTTCTAGTCATATGCAGGCCGCTGTGGCGCAGTAGGCGGGCTTTTTTATTTTCTTATTTTTTTGATTTATTTATTCTTGCTTTATTTATTTTGAGTTATGTTTTGCTGTATTTAGAGTTTCTTTGTTTATATTCTTGCTTTAGGTACAAAAAATTACAAACTTTCTGTTAGTGCCGGTAGTTTACAAATTTGAATAGTTTAAATTTTGAATTATTTGAAATTTTTGTGAATCACTAGTTTGTGAATAACTTAACTTTGAAAATAGATTTTTTAGTGATTCTTTTTTTTATGTTTAATATTAGTGTGTTTTATCATTATATTCAATTTGGTAATGCTTAGGTTATTTAAAAAATGAAATGCCTTTGTAATGGATGAGTTTTCGTCCGAAACCCTGATACTTCGAAAGAGATTGTCCATTTTGTACACGAAGTGCATCTAGTTTTTGCGGTAACCCTCTCTACTTTTTTGCACATGCTATGTGGGTGAAATTATGATACCATGCCAACTTTCAACCTTTTCTGAGTTCATTTGAAATGCTTTTCAATTTCAGGGTCATTTAGCTGAAAAATCAGTAAATGCATGAAAGAATTTGTTTGCATATAAAATTTCTTCGCGTTTCAAATGCCAAAACACATAACTACCCTAACTATTATAGAGATTCCCTCCTGGTGTGAAACACAGAAGAAAGTGATGATAGTGAAGCCGATCACATCCCAGATCTTTGGGTGTGAAACTTTTTCTTCGCGTGTGTCCCTTTGCGCCGTAGCCATTGAAAATCTTCATCATTTAACTGGATGCTCGGGTCAATATTCACTGTGAATGGAGCAATTTCATCAAACTTTTCATAATCTTCTGACATGTATGTCTTATCATCCACTCCCACGATGTTTCTCTTCCCAGAAAGAACTATGTGGCGCTTTGGCTCATCGTATGATGCATTCGCTTCCTTATCTTTTCTTTTTCTCGGCTTCGTAGACATATCCTTCACATAGAAAACCTGTGCCACATCATTAGCTAGGACGAATGGTTCGTCTGCATACGCAAGATTGTTGAGATCCACTGTTGTCATTCCATACTGCGGGTCTTCCGTTACCCTGCCTCGTGTCATATTGACCCATTTGCACCGAAACAAAGGGACCTTCAAACCACGTCCATAGTCAAGTTCCCATATCTCCTCTATGTAACCATAATATGTTTCCTTTCCCGTCTTGGTTTCTGCATCAAAGCGGACACCACTGTTTTGGTTGGTGCTCTTCTTATCTTGGGTGATCATGTAAAATGTATTACCATTTATCTCGTACCCTTTGAAAGTCATTATATTCGAAGATGGTAACTGTGACAGCGAGTACAGGTCATCTTCAATAGAGGCGTCATGCATGGTATGTGTGTGCAACCAGCCGGCGAAACTCCTGGTTTGTTCACATGTAATCCAGTCATCAGACCGCTCCGATTGTTTGGAGCGTAGAAAATTCTTGTGTTCGTCCATATACGGAGCCACCAAGGCGGAATTCTGTATAACTGTGTAGTGTGCTTCAGTTAGAGAATGTCCGTCCATACATATTATTCGATCCCCTCCTAGCGTGCCTTTTCCATCCAGTCTGCCCTTATGCTGGGATTCAGGAACACCAATCGGCTAAAGGTCAGGAATAAAGTCAACACAAAACTCAATGACCTCCTCATTTTCATGGCCCTTGGAGATGCTTCCTTCTGTCCTAGCACGGTTATGAACATATTTCTTTAAGACTCCCATGAACCTCTCAAAGGGGAACATATTATGTAGAAATACAGGACTCAAAATGTTAATCTCTTCGCATAGGTGAACTAGGACGTGCGCCATGATGTTGAAGAAGGATGGTGGGAACACCAACTCGAAACTGACAAGACATTGCACCAAATCATTCTCTAACCTTGGTATGATTTCTGGATCGATTACCTTCTGAGAGATTGCATTGAGGAATGCACATAGCTTCACAATGGCTAATTGAACATTTTCCGGTAGAAGCCCCCTCAATGCAACCGGAAGCAGTTGCGTCATAATCACGTGGCAGTCATGAGACTTTAGGTTCTGGAACTTTTTATCTGCCATGTTTATTATTAACTTTATATTCGAGAGAAGCCAGACGGTACCTTAATACTGAGTAGGCATTCAAAAAAGATTTCCTTCTCTTCTTTGGTAAGAGCGTAGCTGGCATGACCCTGATGTATGCCGTCTTTTCCGTGCATATGTTGCTGGTCCTCCCGTGCCTCAGGTGTATCTTTTGTCTTCCCATACACGCCCAAGAAGCCAAGCAGGGTCACGCAAAGATTCTTCATCACGTGCATCATGTCGATTGCGGAGCGGACCTCTAGGTCTTTCCAATAGGGCAGGTCCCAAAATATAGATTTCTTCTTCCACATGGGTGCGCGTTCATCAGCGTTGTTGGTGTCAAAACCGGCGGATCTCGGGTAGGGGGTCCCGAACTGTGCGCCTAAGGCGGATGGTAACAGGAGGCAGGGAACACGATGTTTTACCCAGGTTCAGGCCCTCTTGATGGAGGTAAAACCCTACGTCCTGCATCATTTATTCTTGATGATATGACTATTACAAGAGTTGTTCTACCACGATATCGGAGAGGCTAAACCCTAGAAGCTAGCCTATGGTATGATTGTATGTTGTCCTACGGACTAAAACCCTCCGATTTATATAGACACCGGAGGGGGCTAGGGTTACACAAGGCCGGTTACAAGGAGGAGATATACATATCCGTATTGCCTAGCTTGCCTTCCATGCCATGTAGAGTCCCATCCAAACATGAGACGAAGTCTTCAATCTTGTATCTTCATAGTCTGACCGTCCGGCCAAAGGATATAATCCGGCTGTCCGGATACCCCCTAATCCAGGACTCCCTCAGTAGCCCCCGAACCAGGCTTTAATGATGATGAGTCCGGCGCGCAGTGTTGTCTTCAGCATTGCAAGGCAGGTTCTTCTCCATCTTCCGATCGTTTGTAAAGCAGTGTCCGTTCCCATAAATGTTTGGACCTCTTGGCTTCTGTGCCTAATAAGGGCTATCTCCCACGTGTCGAATGAATACGAGGCGCCAGGGCGTTTTTACATTCGCCCCCCTAGCCAGATAAATAAATTGTCTATTAAAGGGATGGGGATCCTTAGATCCAATCCATACCATCCTCCCCCAGCGAGAATCCATCAGAGCGCATTTCGGAAAGATCCATTCTAGCATGGCCGACCTCCGCAGCTCCTCCTCTCGCCCCCGTAGCCCTAAGCCCGGTGATTGGGAGAGGTGTTCAGTCCCGCATAATCGATTAGTCGAACTGCAGACTAAGGGATTTCTCCCTCCGGCGTATATGGTGCCCGTTCGAGCCGGGCTCGCCACCTACAATGGCGGGGAGCAAGCGGAGAGCTTTCCCTCTCGCTCTATGGGGGAAAAGGTCTGCCTTGTTCCCTATTTATTAAGGGGACTCGGATTTCCAATTCATCCGTTCCTTTGCGGGCTCCTGGAGTTCTACGGCCTCCAATTACACAATTTCACCCCTGCCTCCATCCTACATATCGCCGGCTATGTTTCTCTCTGCGAGTTGTTCCTGGGCTGAGAGGCTCACTTCGAGCTATGGAAAAGGCTATTTTGCCTTGTCCCTCGCACACGGAGGGGGTCACTTTATCAAGTGGGCGGAGCCGAAATATGGCGCATCGCTGGTACCGGATACCTGTCCGGTACCTCGAAGAAGTCGTCCGAAGACTGGCCTTCAGAATGGTTTTATATGGAGGACGTTCCCCTTCCGGACCCTGTTCGGCGGGGTCTTCCTGAGTTCAGCAATGCTCCTGTGAAGAAACGCCGAAGTTGGCGCCCACGGAGCCCCCAGGTGGAAGACAATGGAAAAGTCCTCTATCTGATGAACCGGATTAAAGCACTGGCTCAATCAAGATTGATAGTAATCGAAGTAATGTCGATTTGCATAATGCGGGGAGTGCAACCACTTCAATATCATGGGCACCCCTTGTGGTGTTTTAACGGGGAGGATGATGCCACCCACTGTGGGCGTAAGGGTCCGGACAATGCTGCCGCTCTAGCGAAAATTCTGTCCGAATTGTTCAAGGGAGAGGAAGAGGAGTTCACCCGCATCAAGCCATGGGATGGATTCTCCATGTACAATCCTACAAGCTGGGTAAGTTATATCTCCTTCTCATATTTTCCCGCATTCTTTGTCGTAAGTATTCACCTTGCCACTTTGCGGCAGGAACTGCGAAAAGCCATAAAGGAGGTCAGCAGCCCTTCTCCAGAACCAGAGGACCCTGACCGGGCCCTCAACTCTGGACTTGAAGAAGATCGGGTTATATTTGTGGAGTTGATAGACCAGCAGTTCTATCAGTTAAGCTGCAATGATGCCATGGTGGCCATTATGGCCGACTATCCCGGACTGCTCCCTGCATCGCACATAAGAAAAACCAAAAATCCCAACTCCAAAAACTAGGATCCCCTTTTAGACACTTCACCCACCATATACACATGGCATTTTTATAGGGAAGCATTCGGGACGCCCTGGCGAACCCGCAGCAACTCGCCAACAAGAGGCAGCGAGGCCGGGTAGGCCAAAAAGGAAGGCGGTTAGGACGGAGACGCCGACGCAAAGGTATGAAAAAAACCCCGCTATGTGGTTCTCGTATTTCTCAAAATGTAATGACGCCCGTGTTTCTTTAACAGAAAAAACGCTCGCCGGAATATGTCCGACGATGTAATGGTGCCAGGACCGGACATAGAGGCGGAAGCCGATATGGGGCGGGCGTCAGATAATCCCCCTACCGAGGATGCGGATAGATTATCCACTACAAAATCAGAAGTGGAAAGCGCCATGAATCATAGGCGCCGCCGGGCCGTAGTCTGTGACGCTTATTTCTCACCAGAGGCATTTGATGCCTTCAATTCTAGAGAGGCGTACCTCCGAGCTGCTCAAGATAGTCTAGCCAGAGCCACGGATCAGTATGTAAAGGATGTATGGGTAAGTAAATCTGACGATTTATATGTATCAGTAGCCCCTGAGACATGAAACAGTTAGCAGAACTGATTTAAGGATCATCTTTATTGTGCAGGTTCTTATAGAGAAGAATACTAGGCTGTCACAGGAGCTAGAGGAATGCAAGACCCAACTGCGGGCCACTGTTGCCGCATTGCAGGAACCGAAAAAGTCATCCGCTGGTAACATTTTACTTTAAAGAATGATGGTTACCATATAGAGTGCGGCGTGGCTGCAGATCTAACAATAGATGTTGCAGATGAATCCAGAGAAAATCTAGAGGACCAACATGTCATGCGACAGCTAGAGGCTGGCAAACGCGTGCTGAATGAGGTTAGGCGGGAGAAAAACAATCTCCAAGACACCAATATCAAGCTGAGCGTGGAACTAAAAGACGTTCGAGCCCAGCTTGCAGACTCCGAGAAGGAGAATAAGCGGCTTCGGCGCGGCATTTTCAGTAAGTGCTTGAACGAATCCTTTTAAAGGAGTTCGGCGAAGAAGCCGATTAACAGCGTTATGTCTGCAGGTATGCTGACGGGTCGTACCGTGGAGGAAATGCCCGGGTTTGCGGGTGATCTTCTATCCGAGCTCTCACATCTGCACGAACAAGTTCGGCAGGTGATGCAAGGTGTTGCCCAGGCCTTGTGGCCATCCGTCTCCCTGCCAGAGGGCGTTGCAGAGCTTACGAAAAAGCTCAAGGGAGCACGGCGGCGCTTCCGATTATGGAATATATCGGCCTGCCGACAGGGTGCCAGAGAAGCCTGGGCAATGGTGAAGACGCGGTATACCAAGGCAGACCCAAATCACATGGCCAAGGTCGGACCTGTGGGGCCCAATGGAAAAGAGACCCCCGTTAGCTTAGTTTATGGGCAAGTAGAATTAGCCGCAAAGTATTCCCAATGGGATTGTAGGCTAGACCGCCTGTTGGATGGTATAGAACAGGAATTTAGTTAGTCTACATGACTATGTAATTAAAGTGACATGTATAATGCCTTCTAGCCGGATTGTAGATCATTTTTCTTGGCGGACCTTTTCGCTTCAACCTCGGGACCCGATAGTCCGGAGTGTATCCGAATACCCACTCAGTTATATAAGAACTGGGGTATGCGTGGAGACTAGGCGTAGGGGTTATTAGTGCTTGAAAAGACAAGTGCTCAACTAGTTATGTTATATTACATGGGTAGTAAGAAACATCTTCCAGGGAGAATAGTTCCGTTAAGGGTTCCTTTCCCTGGGTAAGCATGCCCTAAAGTCCATGTCCCGACTGTGATAGGAAATGCAGGAAAAACATCTACAGGCAGATATGGACAATAAATAAAAATCATCTTTTGTTCACCGACCGAATATTCCCTTAAGAACGCTAGCTTTCGGCTTCACCCAGTCTGAGGTACACATCCGGCTGACCCGGCAGTAACAATCGCAGAGGTGCTCCCCTTATGCCCTAGCCGAATTAACGGGAACGTTGGGCATAAATACAGGAGCCAGGCAACCCAGCTTGGCCAAAACTTAAGTCATATCAATGCATATAATGGCGAAAAAAGGTACATGCAGAAGCATAACACATGTGCGGGGCCTGAGGCCCAGATAAATAATTAAGCTTCTGTGAAAGAAGCCCCCAGGTATGATGAGCGCGGCTAGCGCATCTATAATGTGCAAGCGAGGCACAAGTTGGCCCTTGAAGGCCTAGAGAAAGAATAAAAGAAAGGAAGAAAGAAAAACAAGACAGATAATGTATATGCAAAAAATGGACAGAGGGAGGGAACGAACATAGAGTCCGGCGCTAGGAGTAGAATCTTCGGAGCCTGGCCGCGTTCCATGGTTTCGGCTCGAGTCGACTAGTCGATGCATCCCGCAGTCTGTACGCTCCACCGGTCAGAACTTGGTCAATAATGAAGGGACCTTCCCATTTGGGCTCAAGCTTGTTCTTTTTCTTATCCGGCAGGTGTAGAACTAGTTCGCCAATGTTATAAGTTTTGGCCCGTACTTCTCTGCTTTGGTATCTGCGAGCCTGTTGCTGATAAAATGCGGAACGGGCTTTGGCTACATCGTGCTCCTCCTCTAGGGTGTCCAAACTGTCCTACCGATCGAGCTTGGCTTCTCTTTCTTCGTACATGCACACTCGAGGTGAGTCATGAATTATGTCACAGGGCAAGACTGCCTCTGCGCCGTACACCATAAAGAAGGGTGTCTATACGGTACTACAATTCAGCGTGGTCCGCAGCCCCCAGAGTACGGAGTCGAGCTCCTCTACCCAGTGCGTGTTAGACTCCGTTAAGGAACGCACTAATCTGGGTTTAATGCCGCTCATTATAAGACCGTTTGCTCGCTCAACTTGGCCGTTGGTTTGTGGGTGATAGACTGAAGCATAATCAAGCTTGATGCCCATTTTGCTGCACCAGAGTTTTACCTCATCGGCTGTGAAGTTTGTGCCGTTGTTAGTGATGCTGCTGTGGGGGACGCCATAACGGTGTACGACCCCAGATATGAAGTCTATCACTGGTCCGGATTCGGCTGTTTTAACAGGTTTGGCCTCTATCCATTTGGTGAATTTATCCACCATGACCAGTAAGAATTTTTTTCTTGTGGGTTCCCCCTTTAAGGGGTCCAACCATGTCAAGCCCCCAGACCACGAAGGGCCACGTAATGGGGATTGTTTGGAGGGCGGTGTGTGGCATGTGGCTTTGATTTGCAAAGAGCTGACAACAGTCGCAATGTTGGACCAAGTCATGTGCATCTACCCGGGCCGTTGGCCAATAGAATCATGTATGGAAGGCCTTGCTTACAAGAGCCCAGGCTGCGGCGTGGTGACTGCCAAGTCCAGTGTGGATTTCTGCCAAAAGGTTCCACCCTTCCTCTTCGGAGATGCACCTATGAAGGACTCCGATAGTGCTTTTTTATACAATTCTCCCTCATGGACCCTGTAGGCCTTAGATCGCCGCACTATGCAGCGTGCCTCATTTTGGTCCTCCAGAAGTTCCTTCCTAGTTAGGTAGGCCAGGAATGGTTTTGTCCACAGGGCTATGATGGCCATTATTACATGGGCTGAAGGTGTTATTTCGGTGGCGGAGCCTCCGATTGTGTCAGAGTGTTCGGTATCGTGCATTTTGGCCGGGTCCGGACTATTGTTACCGGTGTCCCCTTCCCATACTACGGATGGCTTGAACAGCCTTTCCAGAAATAAGTTGGGGGGACCGCATCACGTTTTGCGCCGATGCGGGGGAGGATATCCGCCGCCTGATTGTTTTCCCGAGCCACATGGTGAAATTCGAGCCCCTCGAACCGAGCTGACATTTTTAGGATGGCATTTCGGTAGGCCGCCATTTTCAGATCCTTGGCGTCAAAGTCTCCATTTATTTGGGATATTGCAAGGTTTGAATCCCCACGCACCTCCAGGCGTTGAATTCCCATGGAGACTGCCATCCGAAGACCATGCAACAGAGCTTCGTATTCGGCTACGTTGTTGGAGTCTGTATACAATATTTGTAGTACATACTGAATGGTATCTCCGGTTGGGGACGTCAGGACGACGCCAGCCCCTAGACCAGCCAACATTTTAGAACCGTCGAAGTGCATGATCCAATTGGAGTATGCGCCGTACTCTTTAGAGAGTTCGGCCTCCGTCCATTCGGCGACAAAGTCGGTCAATACTTGAGACTTAATGGCTCGTCGAGGTTTGTATGTTATGTCGAACGGGAGGAGCTCAATGGCCCATTTAGCAATCCGACCCGTAGCATCACGGTTGTTTATAATATCATTAAGTGGCACTTCCTAGGCTACTGTGATCGAACACTCTTGAAAGTAGTGTCGCAGCTTCCCGGATGCCATGAATACCGCATAGGCTATCTTTTGATAATGTGGGTATCGTGATTTGCATGGAGTGAGGACAGTGGATACATAGTATACCGGCTTTTGAAGAGGGAATTTATGTCCATCACCTTCTCGTTCGACAACGAGCACTACACTTATGACTTGATGAGTTGCCGCAATGTACAACAGCATTGGTTCGCCGATGTTTGGCGCGGCTAGGATTGGGTTGGTTGCCAAAATGGCCTTTATTTCTTCCAATCCGGTCGTGGCAGCGTTCGTCCACTCAAAGTGTTCGGTGCTCCAAAGGAGGCGATAAAGGGGTAAAGCCTTTTCTCCTAAGCGGGAGATAAAGCGGCTTAGAGCCGCCATGCATCCAGTTATCTTCTGGATTTGTTTGAGGTCTATTGGGGTAGCCAACTGTGACAAAGCTCGGATTTTGGCCGGATTAGCTTCAATACCTCTACTGGAGACAATGAAACCCAGGAGCTTTCCGGCTGGTACGCCAAAAACGCATTTTTCCGGATTGAGCTTGATGTCGTATGTTCGGAGGTTGTCGAATGTGAGCCTCAAGTCGTCTATCAAAGAGTCGACGTGTTTGGTTTTGACAACCACATCGTCTATGTATGCCTCTACTATTTTGCCAATTTGTTTCTCTAGACATGTCTGAATCATGCGCTGATATGTTGCGCCGGCGTTTTTGAGCCCAAAAGGCATTGTGTTGAAACAGAAGGGACCGTATGGTGTGATGAATGCCGTTGCGGCTTGGTCGGACTCCGCCATCATGATTTGGTGGTAACCGGAGTATGCGTCGAGGAAACACAATGACTCGTGTCCTGCGGTAGCATCAATAATTTGATCGATGCGGGGAAGGGGAAGGGATACTTTGGGCAAGCTTTATTGATATCCTTGAAATCGACACAAAGGCGCTAGGATTTATCCTTCTTTGGTACCATCATCAGGTTTGCTAGCCAGTCCGGGTGTTTTATTTCTCTGATGAATCCGGCCTCCAATAACTTGGCTAGTTCCTCTCCCATGGCCTGTCTCTTAGGTTCGGAGAAACGCCGAAGAGCTTGCTTGACCGGCTTGAATCCCTTTTGGATATTGAGGCTATGCTCGGCCAGCCTGCGTGGGATTCCTGGCATGTCTGAGGGGTGCCAGGTGAATATGTCCCAATTCTCGCGCAGGAACTCTCGTAGTGTGGCGTCCACGGCGGGGTTTAACTATGCCCCGATGGAGGCTGTTTTTGTAGGGTCCGTTGGGTGGACTTGGAATTTGACTATTTCATCTGCTGGTTTAAAAGAGGTGGACTTGGATCTCTTATCGAGTATCACGTCGTCCCTGTCCATTGTTGAGCGTAGTGTGGTTAATTCCTCAGCTGAGAGGGCTTCGAAAATGCCTCGAGGGCCAGTGCGGCTGTTTTGTTTTCGGCGCGGAGTGCTGTGTCCGGATCACTGGCGAGGGTGATGATTCCGTTGGGCCCGGGCATTTTGAGCTTCATGTACCCATAATGGGGTATGGCTTTGAAGATCGTGAACGCCTCACATCCTAAAAGGGCGTGGTATCCACTGCTGAACGGGGCCACTTGAAATGTAATTTCTTCGGACTTATAGTTCTTTGGCGTACCGAATACCACATCTAGTGTGATTTTCCCAGCGCATCGTGCCTCCCGACTGGGTATGATTCCCCTGAAGGTTGTGCTACTTTGCTCAATGCGGTTCCAGTCTATTTCCATTTTTTGAAGAGTTTCCTCATATATGAGATTTAATTCGCTGTCGCCGTCCATGAGTACTTTGGTGAGTCGAAAGCCATCCACAATTGGACTGAGGACCAGCGCGGCTGGTGCTCGGGCTGTTCGGAATTTAGGTTCGTCACTGGCATTGAAGGTAATAGCCGTGTCACTACATGGATTTATTGCTGCTATGTGGCAGATTTCGGCCATGCTGCGGAGTGTTCGCTTGTGCCTATTATTTGACGCAAAGGTCTCAAAGACTGTTAACACCGTATTGTTATCCACGGGATGGTGCTCTGTGGCATTTGGGATAAGAAGATTCTCACCACTTTTGGCCACCTGCCGGAGTATCCAACATGCTCTAAGGCTGTGCGTTGGTATTGTATCCGCTGTACTATGAATTTTGCAGGGTCCGTTAAGCCATCCCTCCAATACGGTTCCATGCCCTGTAGAGGGTTTTTGTTTCTTTGCAACTAGCTCGGGTGTCTTACGATAGTGCACCCTTTTACTTCGGACTGGGTGTATATTCGGAGCCGGATTATCCCAAAATTTTATTTCGTTTTCCAGGCGTTTTCCATCGCACAGTACTTTTGTACTATGGATGCCAAGTCAGCGAAGCGTGATATGTCACGGCGACTTAAGGCATTAAGGATTCCCTTGTCCATGCAATTATTGCAGAAAAGTGAGACTGCATCTTCCTAGCGATAGTCCTTAACCTTGTTCATCACAAGGAGGAATTTGGCCCAATAATGATGTACTGTTTCATGGGGCTCTTGCTTGATGTGGTAAAGATCGTTTATGTCTGGGTGGGTGGGTGGATTTGAGTCCGAACCCCTACCCGATCTGAGACCCAGGGGTCGAGGAGTTTCCAATCTTGGAAGTTCGGGTTCCGGAGTGTTACCCGATAAGTTTGGCCCGCTGCCTGATTCTAGGTTCAGGGCTTGGGTGATGTCCTCCCGTAAGCGGGTATGCGGCTCGGAGAGCTCAGGAATCCAGACATAGTTAGTCCTCAAAATAGAGGAAGAGTTGCCACATTGTTCCTCCACCACCGCAACGTGATGGGTGACCGATGGAGAGTTAATCTCCCTTTGATCGGGTTTAAGCCCAATCCGATCATAGTCCGTAGCGACTCCCAAGGCGGTGATGCGATCCAAGAGTTCGTTTAGGGAAGAGAGCTCCATTGGATCCATCTGCTCGGCGAATTCCGAGCCGACGTGGAGGCTGTTTTTGATGACCAGAGAAGTCATCGTCGGTGCAGCGGCCGAACAGGCAGTCATGACGCAACTGCCTAGCCGGAGACTTTGGCCGACAGCCAGAGCTCCCCCGGCGGTAATGTTGCTTTTAATAATGAGATGAGGCATCCTTCCTTACGGCGACGTCATAGAGGAACTCTCAATGAAAGCACCAATGTCGGTGTCAAAACCGGCCAATCTCGGGTAGGGGGTCCCGAACTATGCGTCTAAGGCGGATGGTAACAAGAGGCAGGGGACACGATGTTATACCCAGGTTCGGGCCCTCTTGATGGAGGTAAAACCCTACATCCTGCTTGATTTATTCTTGATGATATGAGTATTACAAGAGTTGATCTACCACGAGATCGGAGAGGCTAAACCCTAGAAGCTTGCCTATGGTATGATTGTATGTTGTCCTACGGACTAAAACCCTCCGGTTTATATAGACACCGAAGGGGGCTAGGGTTACACAAGGTCGGTTACAAAGGAGGAGATATACATATCCGTATTGCCTAGCTTGCCTTCCACGCCAAGTAGAGTCCCATCCGGACATGAGACGAAGTCTTCAATCTTGTATCTTCATAGTCCAACAGTCCGGCCAAAGGATATAATCCGGCTGTCCGGATACCCCCTAATCCAGGACTACCTCAAGCGTCATTCGGAACAGGTTGTCCGCCAGGACCCTTTCCAAAGACTACCTTTAAATCCTTCACCATATCATGTACATCAGCACCAGTACGGTGGCGAGGCTTCGTCCGGTGATCCGCCTCACCTTTGAAATGCTTGCCTTTTTTCTTACGGCATGCCTACTCGTAAGAAATTGACGATGTCCCAGGTACACATTCTTCTTACAATTAGCCAAATATATACTGTCGGTATCGTCCAAACAATGCGTGCATGCGCGGTATCCCTTGTTTGTCTGTCCTGAAAGGTTACTGAGAGCAGGCCAATCATTGATGGTCACGAACAGCAACGCCTTTAGGTCAAATTCTTCCCCCATGTGCTCATCCCATGCACGTACACCTGTTCCATTCCACAACTGTAAGAGTTCTTCAACTAATGGCCTTAGGTACACATCAATATCATTGCCGGGTTGCTTAGGACCTTGGATGAGCACTGGCATCATAATGAACTTCCGCTTCATGCACAACCAAGGAGGAAGTTTATACAAACATAGAGTCACATGCCAGGTCCTATGGTTGCTGCTCTGCTCCCCAAAAGGATTAATGCCATCTGCGCTTAGACCAAACCATACGTTCCTTGCGTCATCTGCAAACTCCTTCCCGTACTTTCTCTCGATTTTTCTCCACTTCGACCCGTCAGCGGGTACTCTCAACTTTCCGTCTTTCTTACAGTCTTCTATGTGCCATCGCATCGCCTTGGCATGCTCTTTGTTTTGGAACAAAAGTTTCAACCATGGTATTATTGGAGCATACCACATCACCTTGGCAGGAATCTTGTTCCTGGGGCGCTCGCCCTCAACATCACCAGGGTCATCGCGGGTGATCTTATAGCGCAATGCACCGCATACCGGGCAAGCGTTCAAATCCTTGTACTCACCGCGGTAGAGGATGCAATCATTAGGGCATGCATGTATCTTCTGCACCTCTAACCCTAGAGGGCAGACAACCTTTTTTGCTTCATACGTACTCTCGGGCAATTCGTTGTCCTTTGGAAGCATATTCTTTATCATTACCAGCAACTTTCCAAATTCCTTGTCAGATACACCATTCTCTGCCTTCTATTGCATCAATTCCAGTGTGGTGCCCAGCTTTTTCTTGTCACCTATGTAATTCGGGTACAACAATTTTTTTGATCCTTTAACATGCGCTGCAACTTCTTCTTCTCCAAATCACTTGCGCAGTTTCTCTTTGCATCGGCAAGTGCCCGACCTAGATCATCAACGGGCTCATCCGATGCCTCTTCTTCAGCTTCTTCCCGCATTGCCAGCTCAACTTCTTCCCTCATTGTTGTATCATCGTATTCAGGGAACCCATGGCCAGGATAGCTGTCGTCCTCCTCTTCTTCTTCATTGTCTTCCATCATAACCCCTCTTTCTCCGTGCTTGGTCCAAACATTATAGTGGGGCATGAAACCGGACTCAAACAGGTGGACGTGAATGGTTCTTGATGTAGAGTAATTGTGACCATTCTTACAGCCAGCACATGGACAAGGCGTAAAACCATCCGCCCACTTGTTTGCCTTAGCCGCAAGCAGAAAAGTATGCACGCCATTAATGAACTCGGGAGAGCATCGGTCATCGTACATCCATTGCTGGCTCATCTTCAATACACAGCACCGAAAACACCAAATTAATACAATACATAAAGTACATACAGAAAGTTCATACAACACTTAAATGCAATAAACAAATAACTCTCTAGCTAAAGAATTTAAATGCAACAACAAATGCGATCAAGATCGCAACTAAGGTAACAATTGATCCAACAGCATAATGATACCAAGCCTCACTATGAATGGCATATTTTCTAATCTTTCTAATCTTCAAGCGCATTTTCTCAGTCTTATTCTTGTGATTAACGACGACATCGGCAACATGCAACTCCAATTCCATCTCCCCCCTCAATTCTTTTCAATTTTTCCTTCAAATCCTCATTTTCTCTTTCAACTAAATTTAACCTCTTGACAATAGGGTCGGTTGGAATTTCCGGTTCAACTACCTCCTACATACAAATATCTATGTCAACTTGATGGGCATAATTTTTCATAAACACGAAATGCAACAAATAGTTTTAAAAGAGAATATACCACATCCGAATCATAACCCGGACGAGGGCCGACGGGGACGGATATCAAAACCATGGCACTATGTATAACAAACAACGTATGGGTAAGATAATTGTACGAGTAACTATATATCCAAATCACACAAACAACAATTTTTTATATAAAACATTCATGAACAAGAGGCTCACCACAAGGTGGTGCCGGCGACGGGACGTTGCGGGCGATCGACGGTGGTTACGACAGAGATTTAGAAGGCACTAAGTAAACCACACCTACATATGCAAACTAAGTGTTATTTTTGACCTCAAATTGCATATAAATCAAATACTAGCACATATATATAATTCCTCCCAAATTACTAAACTCAAAAATCAATCACTATATAAAGCATTGCATGAGCTAATCTAGCAATGAGAGATGAAAGGACAAAGTTGCTAACCTTTGTGATCATTTGAATGGATGGGGGCCTTCAAATCTTGACAAATTTTGGGCAAAATGTGTGATGAGCTTGAGAGGAAGAGGGAAAGAATAGATAGGAGAGGGGAAAGGGGAAGAAAAGAGCGAGCTCGGGTGGATGAAGGGTGTATGTAGGGCGACCTTTAGTACCGGTTCGTGATACGACCCGGTACTAAAGGTGCTGGAGGGGCCCCGGACTGACAACATCCTGCCACCACTCACTTTAGTACCAGTTCGTGGCACGAACCAGTGCTAAAGGTTCACCACGAACCGGTACTAATGATGTCCGCCCACCTAGCCGTTGGAACCGGCACTAATGGACACATTAGTACCGGCTCAAATTCAAACCGGCACTAATGTGCTTCACATTTGACCCTTTTTCTACTAGTGGGTTGAATCTGATTTCCCCAAAGGTTATCAGCAAGCTTTAAATAGCGGAGTAAGAGTGAAGTTCACAGGCACGTTTCAAGGAGTTAACCACGACTGGAGTCATCCTAAGGGAAAGATCATGTTGCAAGTGACGATTGGAGGAGAATTGAACTACCGGACTGAGAAGGTTGTGTTTCATGTGGTCGACCTCCCCCTATCGTACAATGGGATCCTTGGATGCCCAGCTCTGGCAAAGTTCATGGTGGCATCCCAATATGCCTACAACACCTTGAAGATGCCAGGGATGGTAGGAGTCATTGCCATCCCGTCAGACGAGAAGGACGCAATCATTTGCGTGGATAAGATGTACCGGGACGCAGTCATGGCAGAGGCAGCGATAGCAGCAGTTCTCGCTAAGGAGAACAGGGGAAAGAAGATGGATAGCAGGGACACTAGCAAGGAGTCCAGAAGCATACCTCTTCTGAGTACGCTGCGCCTGCTTGCCGGAGAGTTCCAACAATAAGAGATACAAGGTCGCTACACCAGATGTGAAGAAGTTCCTGGCAGGGCTGGCTGGCGTTGATGGTACCTTCACTATCAGGGCCACCCTTGACGACAAATAGGAAAGCGCACTCGTTGCCTACTTGTGGGGGAATATCGATGTGTTTTCCTGGAAACCATCTGATAACCCCTGGTGTTCCTAGGGAGGTAATCGAGCACCACCTTGCAGCGCATCGACCAGACTATGGACTACACTTCAGGTTGTGATTTGCTCTCATTTTTGGATGCATACTCTGGGCATCATCAAATCTTCATGTCCAAAGAAGATGAAGAGAAGACTTTGTTCATCACCCCATGTGCTACGTATTGCTTTGTGCACATGCCTTTCGGGTTAAAGAGTGCTGGATCCACTTTTGCAAGAGCAGTCCAGATTGATTTTGAACCACAGTTGCACAGAAGCATTCATGCTTATATGGATGATATTGTGGTCAAGACCAAGGACGGATCAACCCTCATCCAGGATTTAGAGGTGACATTTGCTAATCTGCGCAAGATCAACTTGAAGCTGAATCCGGAGAAGTGTGTGTTTGGCGTTCCCTCCGGCAAGCTACTTGGGTTCCTCGTATCCCATTGTGGGATCGAAGCCAACCCTGACAAGGTGAAGGCTATCGAGCAGATCCAGGCACCCAGGATAGTCAAGGATGTGAGGCATCTGACAGGGTGTGTTGCTGTGCTTAGCAGATTCATCTCCATGTCTACCGAGCGCGCCCTACCGTTCTTCAAAATCTTGAAGAACATAGGGCCCATGAAGTGGACCCCGGAGGCAGATGCAGCCTTACAAGAGTTCAAGGTCTACTTGTCCTATGTGCCCACTTTGGTTGCTCCTAAACCACAAGAACCGTTGCTGCTGTACTTGGCAGCAACTAATCAAGTGGTTAGTGCATCCCTAGTGGCACAGTGGGAAGTAGAGGAATCAGAGATGAACAGGGCCCGGTAGGATCGGATGAGGATCATGACAGAGAAGAGAATGGCAGCAGGTGCAACCCCAAGGATGCGACAAGGAAGAAAGTGGTGGAGCGCCCAGTCTAATTCGTTAGCTCCTTGTTACAGGGGGTTAGATCAAGGTACTCTGGTGTGAAAAAGTTGATCTTTGGCATCATCATGGCCTCAAGGAAACTGCTCCACTACTTCCAAGCCCATGAGATCATAGTTGTCACCCGCTTTCCGTTGCAAAGGATACTCTGAAACCCTGAGGCAACCGGCAGAATAGTGGAGTGGGCTTTGTAGTTATCCAGCTTTGGCCTGAAGTTTGAGAGCACATCAACAATTCAGAGCAGGGCATTGGCAGAGTTTATTGGAGAATGGACGCTAACCTCTGATGAAGAAATACTGGAAACAATTATCCCCAACAAGGGAGCACTTGAAGTATGTCATCCAAATGCACTTTCCTAGGGAGGAGGCAACCAATAATGCAACAGCGTATGAAGGGCTCCTTGCCGGGCTCAGGATTGCCACCGAATTGGGAATCAAGAAGTTGATCATTTGAGGAGATTCACAGCTTGTGGTGAGACAAGTCAACAAGGATTACCAAAGTCCATTGATCGAGGCATACATTGAGGAAATGAGAAGATTGGAGGAGCGCCTTGATGGATTGCAAACAGAGCACGTACCCCGTGTAGAAAACAGCATAGCTGATCATCTGTCAAAGTGTGCTGCACAGAAGCTTCCTATGGAACCAGGAACTTTTGTTCTCCATCTTACTCAGCCTTCCGTATCCCCGACAACAACGGCCCAGAAAAGGAGGAAGTTGGACTCCAGTAAGCCTCTCCCGATAGAACCTCCTGGGGCTCCTGGTAGGGACCCTGCCGGAAACAACTCCCCAACACTTGCCGGGCTGCGCTCTCTTGCCGGGCCACTGGTCCCCGCGGTTGAGAAATGTGCTCCCATAGATGAGGAGGTGCCACTAGTCCTTGTTGTTGAGCCCCAAGCTCCAACTTGGGCAACGCACATAGTCCATTTCCTCCAAACTAGCGAACTTCCGGATGAGCAAGATGAAGCTGAAATACTCGCCCGGAGGGCCAGTATGTATCACTTTGTCGATGACGCTCTATACAAAAGGAGGCCCAATGGTGTGAAATTGAAGTGCTTCTGCCGGGAAGAAGGAAAGGAGCTGCTGGCTGAAATACACAAAGGCATGTGCGGCTCCCACATTGGATAGCTAGTCACCAAGTGTGAAGCCTGCCAGTTCCATTCCAAGAACATCCATTTGCCTGCACAAGCTCTTCAGACAATCCCTTTGTCATGGCCGTTTTCTGTCTGGGGACTCGATATGCTCGGCCCTTTCCCCCGAGTTGCCGGGGGCTTTGAATTCTTGTTCGTCACTATCGACAAGTTTACAAAGTGGCCGAAAGTAGCTGCCATGAGAAAGGTAACTGCTTAGTTAGCTATCAAGTTCTTGAAAGAATTGGTGTGCCGCTTCGGGGTCCCTACCCGGATCATCACCTACAGCGGCACCTAGTTCACGAGTCACTCCTTCATGCAATATCCCCAGTCGTAGCGCACCCGTAGCAGTAATGAGCAATGAGACGTCAAATTACAAAGTCGTACCTTTCCACCAGATGGACGAAGCAACCATCATTTTCACAGTTCACTGAAACCACTTCTCCATCACCTCCTTCAAGAAAACCATGTATTGCTTCTGTCATTGTTCTGCCTCAAGAGGGACGCACATCACCTTGGTACATCATGACACATGGGACCGCATGACATGCCATGCTCCCTCGCCCACCACTTGGTAAAATCACCTTATTTTTACAATCTAGATACTACTATCTTTTTAGATCAATATAGTCGGGATTCACCACGGAGCAAAACCAAGTGGTAGGCCGCTCCTGTCGCGTTGGCGTAGCAACTTAGCAAGGTCAGTCTGCACAAAAAATGGTGACACACTCACAAGACCCCTTTGGTCGACATGTGGCTCATCCACTGTCTTGTTCCACGTGCGATGCACTAAACTATAGTTTGGAGAAGCGGTTGGACTTTGAGGCACCTCGGTCGTAGTGCTGCAGTAGTAGTAAATGAGTGATGAGGGGTCAAACCACAAAACCCCACCTTTTCTGCTTTAAGCTAGACGGACGAAGCAACCATCATTTCACTCTAGGGCGCAAGATCATAAAGAAAAAAGAAAACCGATGATGTGTGCGACAGCTACCTAGGGCACCCTAGGGCAGGAGCCTCCACTACAAATCCGCTTCTCCCTCGTCCTCTTGAAGAAAACCGATGATGCATGCGGCAGGAAGGGTTTGTAGGAGTACTACGACATGCGAGGCCATGCCGTAGTAAACGGGAGAGGGATTGAGTTCGAGTCGACACCTTAATATGGGTGGGCCACTCGGTTTTACAGGAACGAGGCATCATTTTGGGTTCGAGGAGAAGTGGAGATATACTGACAAAAAATTGTGGACGTAGGTTCGACCAAAAGGTAATGACGCGTGGGCCTCGCATTTTGATATACCCGCGGCATCATGAAAGTTTCTACTAAGAATAATTCATAAAAAGTTCCTCCAAAAACATCTATAACTAATGGGAAGTGAATATATGCTTAAAATGGAAATAAAATGAAAATGTAATATAAAGAGAAAAAATGAATTGCAGTTAAAAGAATGACATTTCTAACAAAAATGTGAGTGTGAACTACATATGTGTGAACGTGACCAACACATATATTGGCAATACAAAATCTAATGCAAGAAATAACTTATGAGTAACATGCACGAATTGATGATGTGGTGGTTGCATGCATAGAGTACAAAAACAATGTGATTTATGACTTGCATGCTTGACGTGTTCGTGTGCCATAGTTGCATGTCCAGGAAAAAAGCTAGTGGGTTGTACTAGCTAGGAATAGAAGATGTATATATGGAAGTTGTAGGGAAAGAGATGACATGTATCTCAATTCCTATGAGTAGGGATTGAAAAAGAGATGTCATTTGGTGAACCAAATGACATCTAGTGAACCAAATGACATCTCTTTTTCAATCCCTACTCATAGGAATTGAGATACATGTCATATCTTTCCCTATGAGGAATTTTCTATTGAATCTAGAGATGACATTTATCTCAATTAGTTAAATGCCATGGCAAAACTAACGCTGTTGGATGTCGATCTAATGGTTCTTTCGGCGTTCGTCGGGAAACGACTTGTGGCGAACGTTTGTCAGACATGATTTACAGACACATGCATTGCATTGATATGTGCCCCCTCTCTCTCTCACGTGCACACGCACCCTCACGAGTCACAACTCTCCCGAGTCCTCTCGCACCCACCATCTATCTGTAGGTAGATGTCACACACATATGTTCTATTCACACCCTACCCTCAAAACTTCTAAAAAATAGAAGACGCACACCTTTTATTTTAACTCACACGTCACACACTTATACCATTACTCTTGTGGCGACGGTTCTTTAGGCGTAGTATATTGTACTCTCACGAAGAGAAGTGGTGCATGCACACACTAGTTCTCTCACACCCACTCACGGGTACATGTAGGAGCACATTTTCTTTTCTTTTTTGAAGCTAAGAGCGCATTTGTTTACTAAGAGGCATAATTGACATTTTGACTAGTATAGTTTTCAACTTGATGGGGGATCGGGGACCTCACGTGAATGACACGGTACATAGTGTGTGCTAGACGTGGTGATTTGATAGTGCGACCTGGAAGCGGTGGCACGTTATTGATCGAGTTTTATTTTACTTGAACCTTAAATGAAAATAGTTGTTCGCTCGTATTCAATTTAATAATGGTTGCTACAACAAAATCACTCCACTATATATATAACAGGGGCCTCGACGCTTGATTTAATAGGGTTCCTCTCTTCCACTCTCTCATGCTCTCCAGATCTAAACATGACATAGGTGGCCACACTCTCTCTCTGCTCACCGCTGATCACAAATCCGGCCGGACCATCTTGGCCAGGGCAGGGGTGTAGGTGCATTGTTCATGTGGTCATTAGCGGCGAGGGAGGAGACCAACAGCTTCCTGCGTGTATTGATCACCGGCCGTGCCATTCTCTCAGAGATAGCGCCGGCTCGGGAGGGCCTCTGGCCCCTTCTTCCTCCCAACAGTATTGTGGCCAAGATGCGGCCTCCCGATGCCATCTTTGCCACATCCTGACAACCCTCGAGTATATCTTCCTTCGAAACCGGCCTTGCTCTGCTGCTCTAGCTCCTCACGAGGCTGTGTGTGGATCTTTTTCTACTTCCGCCGGCTGTTCCAAAGCAACCTAGACTTTTACTGTTATTATAGAAGCTAGTTCAGATAGTCGAATCGAAGCGTTGGTTCAAACAGGGAAGAAAGTGGGAAAGTTGTTGCATGAATCTATGACTGGGTTCTATGTGGAAACGGGGGAAAGTAGTAGATACTGGCTACCCAAGCAGTCTCTTGGTTGAAAAGGCGAGGAATGCGGGGTGGATGGCAAAGGATGGGGGGGGGAAGTGGACTTGACTCTTGGTCGAAAAGGAAAGAAAGTGAGGGGTGTTGGGGGGACAACAGAAATGAGAACGAGTAGGTCTTAGATTTCCTGTGCTCACATAAGAAAATGTCGTCGAGGAGACAAAAAATGGGACACATGCAGACATGCTGCCTGAATGTTTGCCGCTCTCGGCAACCAAATCTGCCTCACACTTTATGACCCTACTATCCCTACGCCCTTATCTGTACCATTAATGTAATATCACATGAAGCATGAAGAAATGCCACCTAATGTCACTACTAAGTAATGCTGTTGTCAGTCTAGTGCTATCGATAAATTGAATCAATGACTCCACCATTTTATGAAGTGCTTCCATCTTGCTTTATTTCCCATGAATTGTGTTTTTGTAGTTACACTTAAATCTCGTACCGCTAACATTGCTTCATCAAAGTTTAACTACACAAATTTGATTGCACGAGCATGTGCTACTCTCATTACAGTAATACTAATGCTATTGTTCTGCATGTTAATCTAGTGGTAGTGTTGATGTGATGCTACTTCTTACTTAATGCCTCTTTTTCATATTGTCAATGTAGAGCCAATTATAACACAATAGATGCTGCTGTTAATCATATGCCACTGCAAATAGCTGTCACTGCTTAAATAACCATATTTCATATTTGCACAAACAGGGATGTCTATCTCCATATCGTTTCTATTTGTGCAATCAAAAGTACACACCTCAGTTTTAGTAGAACTTCAAAAATGAGATGGCTATTGCTACTTCTTGACCTTGCGCTGGGTTTTCCCTTGAAGAGGAAAGGGTGTTGCAGCACAGTAGAGATCAGTATTTCCCTCAATTAAGAACCAAGGTATCAATCCAGTAGGAGAAATGCGCAAGTCCCAAATAGATGCACCTGCACAAACAATCAAACACTTGCACCCAAGGCGATAAAGGGGTTGTCATAGGTCACTTGCACAGGTGAGATCTGATAGAGATAGATCGAACTAAATGAAAGATAAAATATTTTTTTGGGTTTTTTTGGTTTATAGATCTAAAAATAAAAGATTGCCAAATAGTAGATCAGAAACTAATATGATGGAAAATAGACCCGAGGGCCACAGGTTTCACTAGAGGCTTCTCTCATGAAGGCAAATAATACGGTGGGTGAACAAATTACTATCGAGCAATTGATAGAAAAGCGCAAAGTTATGACGATATCCAAGGCAATGATTATGCAAATATGCATCACGTCCGCGTCAACTAGACCGACTCCTGCCTGCATCTACTAATATTACTCCACACATCGACCGCTATCCAGCATGCATGTAGAGTATTAAGTTCATAAAGAATAGACTAACACCTTAAGTAAGATGACATGATGACGCGAAGCATCCCAACGCCAGCCCCATGGACCCAACTAGATCTCCTACGACACCTCTTGGACCCATGACACGAGCACGTGCAAGAGCTCTTGAAACCGAGGTGACATCTCTCCTCTCACATTTCCACTTTGATGCACATGAGACATGGCTACTACCTCATACAGACACTTTGTGCATTCTCAGGTATCATGGAGAAGCTAAGGAGCAAGGAGAAGAGGAAGAGGAAGATGGACGTGAAGACAGAGATGACAGAGAAGAAGAAATGATGAAGAAGAAGCTACTGGCTCTGGACGACCGGTCAGGACTGGACGTCCGACAATCTCTAGGCTCCGGACGTCCGACCCAGACCGGATGTCCGAGGCCACCGCACCCGAGCCAAATCTACGGATTTCTGGAACCAAGCGGACGACCGACGCCTGGACGTCCGACCCCGACCGGAAGTCCAACAGAAGACCACCTGAGCCGAATCTACGGACGTCCGACAGGCACCGGACATCCGGACCCTCGCGAGCCTCCGGACGACCGGTGACCCCCAGACGTCCGACGCCCGTGCGTGGATGCGTGTTGGGCCGCAGCCCATGTACCCCTTCGCCCCCTCTTTTGCACTAAGACTATATATAATCCACCTCGTCCAACTTTCTAGGGTTAGCGTTGGTTTAGCTCATTTTGAGAGATAGAGCTTCGCTCATCCACATCGGATCTACTCCTCGTGGGAGACCGCAGCCTCTTCGAAGAAGATCCCTTTGGATTCAAGACCCCTCTTTAGGGAAGAACAACAAGACCTCCTCACGGAGAAGACCGTTACCCTTGTATCGTCCTTGGTTGATTGTGTACCATGTGTACCCTATGTATTCGAGGATCTAGCACTTTTGTGACTTGTTCTTGTTAGTTTGAGTGTTCCTCTTGTGTTTCCCCTTGTGTTTTCCCTCGTTTCCCTCCTCGCGTTCTTTGTGTTCATCCCGGGATCCTCTACTTTTGTGAAAGATCGGCCCCTAGGGTTCTACCCTACATCACATGATGTAGATGAATAAACTCAAGCAATATGATGAAAACCCCGTATTTTTATCCTTGATGGAAACAATTCAATATGTGTCTCGCTACCCCTACTTTGTCACTAGGTGAAATCATGCAAGATTGAACCCAAAGCAAAGCACTTCTCCCATTGCAAGAAAAAACAATCTAGTTGGCCAAACCAAACTGATAATTTAAAGAAAAATGCAAATATATCAAATCATACACAAAAGAGTTCGGAGAAGATTCAAATAATATTCACAGATAAGCTCATGATAAATCCACAATTCATGGATTCTCGACGAACAGACCACAAAAGAAGATTACATCGGATAGATCTCCAAGAACATCGAGGAGAACATGGTATTGAGAATCAAAGAGAGAGAATAAGCCATCTATCTGCTAGCTATGGATCCATAGGTCTGTGGTAAACTACTCACACTTCATCGGAAGGGCAATAGAGTTGATGTACATACCCTCCGTGATGAAATCCCCCTCCAGCATGATGCTGGAAAAGGCCCCAAGATGGGATCTCATGGGGAACAGAAGGTTGCGGTGGTGGAAAAGTTATTTCGTGCCTCCCCCTGAGGGTTCTGGAATATATGTGAATATATAGGACGAAGAGCTAGGCCAGGAGATCCCCGAGTGGGCCACAAGGTAGGGGGTGCGCCCCCAGGGCACGCCCTCCACCCTTGACGCCGCCTCGTGGCTCTTCTGGCTTGGGCTCCAAGTCCCCTGGGTGTCTTCTGGTCCAAGAAAAATCATCATGAAGTTTTATTCCGCCTGGACTCTGTTTGGTATTCCTTTTCTGCGAAACTCAAAAACAAGGAAAAAAACAGAAACCGACACTGGGCTCTCGGTTAACAAGTTAGTCCCAAAAATAATATAAAATAGCATAGTAATGCATATAAAACATCCAAAAAAGATAATATAATAGCATGGAACAATCAAAAATTATAGATACGTTGGAGACGTATCAAGCATCCCTAAGCTTAATTCCTTCTCCTCACCGAGTAGGTAAATGATAAAAACATAATTTTTGATGTGGAATGCTAGTAACATATTTATCCATGTAATTTTCTTCATTGTGGCATGAATTTTCATATCCATAAGATTCAAAAGAAAAGTTTACTATTGACATAAAAACAAAAATACTTCAAGCATACTAATAAAGAAATCATGTCTTCTCAAAATAACATGGCCAAAGAAAGTTATCCCTACAAAATCATATAGTCTGGCTATGTTCCATCTTCATCACACAAAGTATGAAATTATGCACAACCTCGATGACAAGCCATCAATTGGTTCATACTTTTGATGTTCTCAAACTTTTTCAACTTTCACGCAATACATGAGCGTGAGCCATGGATATAGCACTATAGGTGGAATAGAATATGGTGGTTGTGGAGAAGACAAAAATAAGGAGATAGTCTCACATCAACTAGGCATATCAATGGGCTATGGAGATGCCCATCAATAGATACCAATGTGAGTGAGCAGGGATTGCCATGCAACGGATGCACTATAGCTATAAGTTTATGAAAGTTGAAAAAGAAACTAAGTGGGTGTGCATCCAACTCGCTTGCTCATGAAGACCTAGGGAAATTTGAGGAAGCCCATAATTGCAATATACAAGCCAAGTTCTATAATTAAAAATTCCCACTAGTATATGAAAGTGACAACATAGGATACTATCTATAATGAAGATCATGGTGCTACTTTGAAGCACAAGCATGGAAAAAGGATAGTAACATTACCCCTTCTCTCGTTTCTCTCATATTTTTCTTCTCTCTTTTTTTATTGGTGGGCTTCTTGGCCTATTTTATTTTTTTGTAAATTCCGGAGACTCATCCCAACTTGTGAGGGAATCATAGATTCCATCATCCTTTCCTCACATGGGATAATGCTCTAATATGAGGATCATCACACTTTTATTTACTTACAACTCAAGAATTACAACTCGATACATAGAAAAAAAATATGACTCTATATGAATGCCTCCAGTGGTGTACCGGTATGTGCAATGATCTAGCATAGCAAATGACATCAAAAAATAGACAAGCCATGTAAACATCATGCTAGCTATCTTGTGATCATGCAAAGCAATATGACAATGATGGAGCATGTCATAATAAAACAGAATGGTGGAAGTTGCATGGAAATATATCTCGGAATGGCTATGGAAATGCCATAATAGGTAGGTATGGTGGTTGTTTTGAGGAAGGTATAAGGTAGGTGTAAGGCACCGGCGAATTTTTCTCGGTACTAGAGAGGCTAGCAATGGTGGAAGGGTGAGAGTGCGTATAATCCATGGACTCCACATTAGTCATAAAGAACTCACATAATTATTGCAAAAATCTATTATTCATTGAAACAAAGTACTACGCGCATGCTCATAGGTGGATAGATTGGTAGGAAAATACCATCGCTTGTCCCCGACCGCTACTCATAAGGAAGACAATCAATAAATAAATCATTCTCCGACTTCGTCACATAACGGTTCACCATACATGAGTGCTACAGGAATCACAAACTTTAACACAAGTATTTCTACAATACACAATTACTCACTAGCATGACTCTAATGTCACCATCTTTATATCTCAAAACAATCATAAGGAATCAAACTTCATATAGTATTCAATGCACTTTATATGAAAGTTTTTATTATATCCCTCTTGGATGCCTATCATATTAGGACTAAATTCATAACCAAAGAAAATTACCATGCTGTTTAAAAGGACTCTCAAAATAATATAAGTGAAGCATGAGAGTTCAACAATTTCTATAAAATGAAGCCACCGTCGTGCTCTAAAAAGATATAAGTGAAACACTAGAGCAAAATTGCCTAGTTCAAAAGATATAAGTGAAGCACATAGAGTATTCTAAAAAATCATGATTCATGCATGTCCCTCTCAAAAGGTGTGTATAGAAAGGATGATTGTGGCAAACTAAAAAGAAAACTCATATCATACAAGATGCTCCAAGCAAAACACATATCATGTGGTGAATAAAAATATAGCCTCAAGAAAAGTTACCGATAGACGAAGACGAAAGATGGGATGCCTTCCGGGGCATCCCCAACCTTAGGCTCTTGGTTGTCCTTGAATATTACCTTGGGGTGCCTTGGGCATCCCCAAGCATAGGCTCTTTCCACTCCTTATTCCACAGTACATCAAATCTTTACCCAAAACTTGAAAACTTCACAACACAAAACTCAACAGAAAACTCATGAGATCCGTTAGTATAAGAAAATAAATCACCACTTTTTGGTGATGTTGTGAACTCACTCTTTATTTATATAGCTCTAATATCTATTGTATTCCAACGTCTCCATGGTTCATCCCCCCCCTGATACTATCCATAGATTCAGCAAAATAAGCAAACAACACATAGAAAACAGAATTGTCAAAAACAAAACAATCTGTAGCAATATGTAAACATCGAATACTTCTGTAACTCCAAAAATTATGAAAAATTAGGACGATAGAGGAAATTTTTATATCAATCTTGTGTAAAAAAATCAGAATATTACCACTCTTCTGTTATTTTTAAAAATTCTGAGACTGGGCGCAAAAGTTTCTATTTTTCAACAAGATCAAATCAACATGAATTATTTATTGAAAAATGGAACCAAAAAATCAAGATCAAAAATAAAATTGGGTTGCCTCCCAACAAGCGCTATTGTTTAACACCATTAGCTAGGCATAAAAACATAGATCTAGATGTTGTCATCTTTTGTATGCAATCATAAGTATCTCTCATAATAGATTCATATGTCAATATAATTTTCTTTCTAGGGAAGTGTTCCATGCCCTTCCTTAACGGAAATTGAAATCTAATATTTCCTTATTTCATATCAATAATTACACCAATCACTCTAAGGAAAGGTCTACCGAGAATAATAGGACATGTAGGATTGCACTCTATATCAACAACAATGAAATATATGGGCACATAATTCCTATTTGAAATAATAATAACATCATTAATTATTCCCATAGGTTTCTTAATAGTGGAATCCGCAAGATGCAAATTTAAAGAACAATCATCAAATTCACGGAAACCTAACACATCACATAAAGTTTTTGGAATCGTGGAAATGCTAGCACCCAAATCACACAAAGCATGGCACTCATAATCTTTAATCATAATCTTAATAGTAGGTTCCCACTCATCATAAAGTTTTCTAGGAATAGAAACTTCCAATTCAAGCTTTTCTTCAAAAGATTTCATCATAGAATCAATGATATGTTTAGTAAAAGCTTTATTTTGATAATAAGCATGCGGAGAATTCAACATGGATTGCAACAAGGAAATACAATTTATTAAAGAATACTTATCATAATTAAATTCCTTGAAATCCAAAAGAGTGGGTTCATTGCTACTTAATGTTTGGACCTCTCCAATCCTACTTTTATCAATTTTTGCATCAAGATCTATAAACTCCAAATTATTGGGACGCCTTTAAACTAAAGTTGACTCATCTCCAGTCCCATATTTATCAAGATTTATATTGGAAAACAAAGATTCAATAGGAGTCACATCAATCACTTTAAGACCTTCATCATTATTTTCACAAAACTCTGGTTTAGCGGCCATCTTATTCACAAAAGTGGTTTGTTTATCGGAAATTTGGCCAATTGAGATTTAAGACCATAAAATTCCTTAGACATATAATCGAGCTCTTTATTCATATACTCCATAAAAGTTTTCTGCCCATTGAGCTTGTTCCTAAAGATAATATTATGCTCCAATTGTAAGGAGCTGAAGCTCCTAGTATTATTTTCAATTTCTTCAAACTTCTTATTGTAAGGATCAAAATTCTTGGGTTGAGCCATCAAGAAAATCTAACACACAAGCAAACAAAAAGCAAGCGAAAAGACGAACGGAAGAAAGGCCAAAAAAGGAAAATCTTTTCGAAAAATGGTTTAGAAGTGGGGGAGAGGAAAACGAGAGGCAAATGGCAAATAATGTAATGCAAGAGATGAGAGTTTATGATGGTTACTTGGTAGGCCCGACACAGATCTCCCCGACAACGACGCCAGAAATATTTCCAGCTACTTCTTGAGCTTGCGTTGGTTTTTCCCTTGAAGAGGAAAGGGTGATGTAGCACAATAGAGATAAGTATTTACCTCAGTTAAGAACCAAGGTATCAATCCATTTTGAGAAATGCGCAAGTCCCCAATAGATGCACCTGCACGAACAATCAAACACTTACAGCCAACACGATAAAGGGGTTGTCAATCCCTTCACGGTCACTTGCAAATGGTGAGATCTAATATTGATAGATAAAACTAAACGAAAGATGAAATATTTTTGGGTTTTTTTGTTTATAGATCTGAAAATAAAAGATTGGAAAATAGTAGATCAGAAACTAATATGATGGAAAATAGACCCGCGGCCATAGGTTTCACTAGATCCTTCTCTCATGAAGGCAAATAATACGATGGGTGAACAAATTACCGTCGAGCAATTGATAGAAAATCGCAAAGTTATGACAATATCCAAGGCAATGATTATGCATATAGGAATCACGTTCGTGTCAAGTAGACCGACTTCTGCCTGCATCAATTACTATTACTCCACACATCGACCGCTATCCAACATGCATCTAGAGTATTAAGTTCATAAAGAACGGTGTAACGCCTTAGGTAAGATGACATGATGTAGAGGAATAAACTCAAGCAATATGATGAAAATCCCATCTTTTTATCCCCGATGGCAATAATTCAATACGTGGCAGATTAAGGCATATCCTATTGGTGGGAAGGGGCTGATGCCTTCCCGCCCACCCAGGTTCAAGGCAAGGTACTTGCAATTTGGGGTTGTTGCACCAATTTATATTGTAGGGGGTTCCCTTACAGTCTTCTGTCAGAAAAACAATTCAATACGTATATTGCTACCCCTACTTTTTCACTGGTTGAAATCACGCAAAATTGAACCCAAAGCTAAGCACCTCTCCCATTGCATGAACAACCAATCTTGTTGGCCAAACCAAACTAATAATTCGAAGAGAAATACAAAGATATCAAATCATGCATAAAAGAATTCAGAGAAGATTCAAATAATATTCATAGATAAGCTGATCATAAATCCACAATTCATCGGATCTCGACAAACACACCATGAAATAAGATTACATCGGATAGAAGTCCAAGAACATCGAGGAGAACATGGTATTGAGAATCATAGAGAGAGAAGAAGCCGTCTAGCTACTAGCTATGGACCCTTAGGTATGTGGTAAACTACTCATGCTTCATCGGAAGGGCAATAGAGTTGATGTAGATGCCTTCCATGATCGAATCCCCCTCTGGCAGGATGCCGAAAAAGGCCCCAAGATGGGATCTCACGGGAACAGAAGGTTGCGGCGGTGAAAAAGTGTTTTCGTGGCTCCCCTGGGGGTTCTGGAATATATGTGAATATATAGGATGAAGATCTAGGCCAGAAGATCCCCGAGAGGGCCACAAGGTAGGGGGCGCGCCCTCCACCCTTGCTGCCACCTCGTGGCTCTTCTAGCTTGGAATCCAATTCCCCTGGGTGTCTCCTGGTCCAAGAAAAATGATCGTGAAGTTTTATTCCGTTTGGCCTCTGTTTGGTATTCCTTTTCTCCGAAACTCAAAAACAAGGAAAAAACATAAACTGGCACTAGGCTCTCGGTTAATAAGTTAGTCCCAAAAATAATATAAAATAGAATAATAATTTATATAAAATATCCAAAATAGATAATATAATAGCAAGGAACAATAAAAAAATTATAGATACGTTGGACACGTATCAGCTATTCCTAGCTGCTGTTGTCTAACCTCCCGTTTTCCAGGTAGTCCTACATTGGTAGTAACTAGGTAGAATTAGCAACACAATCTAAAAGAAGTTGATTCGTATGTTTTACTTCCTGATTGTAGTGCAGGGACGAGCGAAAACAAGTGCATCCTAGTAGAGAATGCACTTTCTCCCAATTCAAGGATGGATAGACGACTTGCTGGCACGACTGCGCGGAGGTTTTTGGGATTGGTGCATGGACAAGAGGCATTGTGGTCTACTTATTTCTGCAAATAGAGGTGCTTATATTCAGTGGAACTGCACAAGAAGTTCAGATGGTTAGTACACTACATGGTTCAGTTCAGCATTCCAACTGAGAACACAATTACAATTGGTTATTCTGGAATGAGAGAACCTAACCCTGGATGGTGGCAACAAGAAGAATCATAGTGAACTCCAGGAAATTAAAGCCTGCCTAGGGAGGCCCTTTGCTTAGAGAAGCCTTTCTTGAATTTTCCTGATTTGTAAACCTTCTCACAAGTTTGTCTTTTGTTGTGAACTAGTAAATGTTTGTTATGTTCTATGAATCATTGAGATGTATAAAATTGCTGAACTTATGCTTTTCGAGTATTTTATGAAGCCGAGTTTGATGTGAATTTTCCACATGAACGGTGGACTAGCGTGTGAACGTTTGGAATTTTCATTGTGGCCTTAGTTAACTGCACGAACCACTGTAACAAGATATGTAGTTGCTTATATGTCAGTCAACAGAGTATTGATTCTTAGCTGGTCGATCGATAGAAGAATTTTCTAGTGTTGAAGCGAGCTAATCCAATGTGTCATGTTTTGCACAACTCCTTACAAGTGGGGTAGCACCAATAGTGTTTGCAAGTACTTAACCAGCCTTACGTACCCTATGTATACGTCGACGCACAGTTCTCGAACAAGTACTCTATTTCATCAAACACACATTGCTCGTATGATAAACCATGAAAACTTATGTCTTACCATGCCATATTAAATCAAAAAACTAGTGAGGACGCATCTGTTTCTGCAACAATTACGATGGTTCCCACATGAATCACGAGCACACAAAAGTAGTAGTAGTTCACATAGATGAATTCAAACAGAGTACTAGTCCTAGAGGGCTCGATAATAGGCAAGGTTCGGATAATTAGACACAATCCAAACTACTTTTAAACACTATGTGAGCCAACTATTTCATGCCTCGATCTAATTTGGGATGGACACAAGACGGGCCTTGCCATGAACATCATCTAGGACATCTGGTAGGAGCACAATCCTATCAACCTTCTTGAAGATAATCTTGTGGCCTTGACACTCATAAACTTGTTTGTCGAGGCATGCCATGTCATCTTCCTTCGCAAGCTTGACAAGAACAGTATGCCTCACAAACGAAGGAGTAGCTTTGAACTTCTTGTGCTTCAATACACCCTGGATGACATGCTTGACAACAGTGTTGCTGGAATACATCTCGACTTTGGTATAGGTGCAACTGACTTCCAGGATCCAACAGCCTAAGAACTTAGTTTTCCCAGTGCATATATTCAGGTCATCCGCCTCATAGCGAGTGACATGTACAACCACACAATCCTTGTCTGCATTAGGGCTCTAACTGAAACAGAAACATAAACGAATTCTGAATTACTTTCCAATATAAAAACACAAGTTATTTAAACCACTATGTAGAGTCAAAAGTGTGCATGACAGGGAAGGTAGCATGGCATCGAAGCTAATAAAATTTTGCATTATTTATCACCACATATTTAGATGAAAAACCACAATCGAGATCGGCAAAGAACAAAATCGCCTTGGGCTGCTCAGCGAGATGGGGGGGCACATCCTCGAAGGGGGAAAACTGCTCCTGCAGAGCCACGGGGGCTGTAACCTCAAACGGAGCGTTGACCATCTTAGTAGCGGCCATGAGCGTATCAGGGGTCGGCTCGGTGGCGGCCACCATCTTCCAGGAGCTCTTTGTCTCATGGGGATCAGCCGCCCACGTTTGCTCCAACATCGGTAGATATTTGCCTGGTTCTCCTTGGTCCATCATGAAACTGACAAATAGGAGACAACTGAAGGGAAAACACAATCGCAATGATAATGAAACAAAAAAAGGAATTCTTTTTCTCTAAAAGTAAATATACCAACATGATGGGTCGGCTACTGCTTTGCAAAAGATCTTTTTCTTTGAAAGGAAACATACCAACATCATGGATCGGCTACTGCTTTGCAAAAGATCTTTTTCTCTAAAAAAATATACCAACATCATGGATCCTCTTACCTTCCCTTCACTGGGATAGAATAACAATGGCAGATGCGAGTGTTGGCTTTCTTGAAGACGGTGATGGAGAAGGGGATTCAGAGAAGAGTGAAATCATGGTTGATTCGTCCGTCAAACTTAGACTGCGAGGAGGTGGGGTTTTGTGAAATGACGGCCCGTTACTTCCGCGCTACGACTGGGGTGACTCTTTGCCTGCATACCGCCTTCTAATTTGTTGGATCGCATTTGGGCCCATGCGCTGCATGGCCTGAATGTCAGTGAACCAAAGTAAAATGACATTCAGTAGTGGGAGAAGTTTTGATGACCTCGGAGGAGCCAGAAGCGGTAGTGTATCCACTATACTATTAGTAATTGTTTTTCTGGGTAGCTATAGAGTGTCTCCACTATACTAGTAGTAATCGTTTCTCTGGGCCCAAGACAAAAGAGGCCATCCATCGTAGTAAATGATAAAATCAATTCCAAAGCCCACATATGTAGTTAATGAGAGGCGCTACCCAGCACACCGACCCCCAAAAAAACCCGGGTCCTCTTCTTCCTCCTCACTCCCACCCACCTCACGTCAGCTTGCTCCACTCGTACCCCTAAATTGCTCACCTCACTCCTATAGAAAACCCGAGCTCCCCTTCTTCCTCACTACTATCGAAAACCCCAGCTCCCCTTCTTCTTCACTAGCACTACAACCAGGGTCGTCATTCATTACTCTGCTCAAATCCGCACGCTCGATGTAATGGCCTCGAGGAAAATGGAGTCGGCTGACCCCAGCACCAAGAAGATGAGGCTCCTGCCAGCGGCGACGCATGTTGTAGACCCTGTACCCAGTAGAGCGGGGATAAGTGGCAAGCCTGCCCCAACCGGATCCCAGAAACCTGTAGAATCTCAGGTGGACCGATCAGAAATCTCCCGGGCGCCATCCTTGGGGAGATCATCTCGCTTCTCCCCACCAAGGATTGCTGCCGCACCTAAGTCCTCTCAACTAGGTGGCACCCTCTATGGCGCGCAGCGCCCCTTAATCTCGACTGTCGCCAACTATCTCTCTTTAATGATTTTGAACTCCCTAGAGCCATCATCTCCTGTGACTAGGGCTCCGTTCAAAGCCTCTGCATCTTGGCATGCTACCTGAGCATGCCCTGCACGGTGGACGCCTGGCTGAAATCCCCTGAATTCATAGAACTACAGCTGCTTGCGCTACCTACTAGACAATCTAGTACTAAACCTTCGACTCCCATTTCTCAAAAACTTCCAGTTTTGCGGGTTCGTATGTCGGAGGCCTCATTACACAACATCATCCACTCCAGTTGCCCTGCCCTGGAGTGCTTGGTGCTTGTTTTCACGGTTAGAATCGGTTGTCTCTAAATAAAGTCGCCTAACCTTGTAAGAATTGGAATTTCTTTTGACGGAAGGCAGCTCATCACCGAAGATGCCCTTTCACTATGAAGGTTGATCCTTGATTCTCGTTAGTCATCATCGGAAATAATAGTCGTCTCTGCGCCTAAACTGGAGATCTTGGGTGTAATACATGATCTCTATGCTCATTTCAAGATGGTGTTTGGTTCCACAGTTCTTCAGTTACTGTATATTGTCATCTACACATGTAATCATAAGCTACATTTTAAATTTCTGCGCATAAGTTCTATATCATCTTGGAGTACACATTTTGTACTAATATTATATTCTATGCTCAATGAAGAGTTTGTCCATGGATAGCCTATCAATGGTGCAGGATTCTATCAAGATCTTATATATCCATATGAATAGTTTTGATCTGAACAAGATTATTGGCTTGCTGCAATGCTTTCCATGTCTGGAGAAGTTCTATATAAAGGTGATAATTTCACGCACATTGGAAGCCCGCATATAGTATACTAGAATTAACTATTCAGCTGTTGCTCTTTCAACACTCTTTTTTTAGACCTTAACTGTTTTCAGTCTTCATGTCTATTTAGGCAACATGACGGGTTAAGAAAGTTATAACCAATCGGTGGATTCGTAAGCACCAGGATTTTCTCACTTCTCATGACATTCGACCGAAGACAATAACGCTGGAACGATATGTAGCCAACCATGCAAACACTAGATTTGTCGCATTCCTCCCGCTAAATGTGATGTTACTATTGTCCATCATGCTTAAGTTTATTAGCAACATGGTTTTGATGTATGGGTATGTCGAAGAGCAAAAATAGGAGTTTCAGGTGGACAAAATGGTTTATGAACATGCCGGGCTTCTATTTACAACATCTTATGGTCATAATCCAGTAAGTTTTATGACCTAGGATGTTCATTCTATGGACCTGACCGATCCATTTGACTGTGACTGCTGATAACAATGTTGGAGTTAGATGTTGTTGCCCTTATCAATCTGGGTTTTGTCTAAACCTGATGAACAATGAACCCTCGAGCTTTTGTACAGTTTGTAAGATGGAGTTAGATGTTGTTTCCCTTTTGATGTAGGGTGGAACCCTATAAGGGCGATCTTTCACGAAGGAGCGGATTCCTCGATGAACACGAAGAACACAAGCGGAACACACGAAGGGAGACACAAGAGAATCACTCAAACCAACGAGATTAGGTCACACATATGCTAGATCCTCGAAACACAAAAGGAGATACAAGATCCACAGACGATACAAAGGTAACCAGTTCTTCTCTGAGAGGAGGTCTTGAGGTCTTCCCGTTTGGGGTCTTGAATCCAAGTGGATCTTCACCGAAGAGGTGATGGTCCCTCGCAATGGAGTAGGTCCGGGTGGATGAGCGAGGCTCTATCTCACATATGGGCTATCACAACGCAAACCCTAAAACATAGGTAGAAGAAGAGTATATATAGTCTCGGGGGCGAAAGGGTACATGGGCCTCGGCCCAAGTCACTACGCATGTAGAGCCGGAAGTTCCAGACGCCGAAGGTTCTGGTGAGGGTCTGGCCTAACCAGAGAGTTGGCACAGGAGGAGCTGGGCTAGCGTCCTAGGGCCAGAATGTCTGGGCGAGCTGGAGGTTCTCGGGCACGGAAGGTCCAGGCCTGGTTCCGGGCTAACCAGAAAGTGGGCACGCCCGGGCTGGACGGAGTTGTCAAAGGCCGGAAGTTCCGTGCCGGCTGGAGCTTCCGGGGGCCGGATGTTCCGGGCTCTGGCCGGAGTTTCCGGGCTGGATAGAGAGTTGATGCATGTCTCTTCTTCTTCACTTCTCGGCTCCATGGCTGTGCATTGTACCTGATCACACATAGCGTCTCGGACATAGGCAGTAGCCATGTCTCACTTGAAGGAGGGGAAAACTCATGTAGGAGTGATGTCACCACAGATTGAATAGCATGAGCTCTTGCTCTTGTCATGGGGCCACTTGGAGCTTGGATAGTCGAGGTAGTGTCCATGAGGATGGCCATAGGATGCTCCGCATCATCTCCCCCCCCCCTGGGAAAGATCTGACCTCAGATAAAAATCCTCATCACCATGGTACAGGGAGAGATCTTTGACGTTGAAGATGTCGCTCACGGAGTACTTGTCGCGTGGGATGTCGATCTTGTAGGCGTTGTTGTTGTAGTGCTCAAGCACCTTGAAGGGTCCATCGGCTCATGGTAGAAGTTGGGACTTGCGTTCATTGGGGAAGCGTTCCTTGCAAAGATGTAACCACACAAGATCTCCAATGTTGAATATCATGGGTTGCTTGTTGACATTGAGCTTGGTCGCAAGTCGTTGTACTTGGTGCTCGATGTTGTGCCTTGTATTTTCATGCATCTTCTTGAGGTAGTTCAATTGTGCACTTGCGTCCATATTGGTGCGCTCTTGTAGTGGTAGAGGAAGAATGTCTAATGGGGACAATGGGTTGAATCCGTAGACGACCTCGAAGGTGGACTTTCCGGTAGTTGAATGTCTTGCGCGGTTGTATGCGTACACGGCGATGTGTAGACACTCCTCCCACTACTTGATGTTCTTCTTGATCAACACGTGAAGCATAGTGGAGAGTGCGCGGTTTGTCACCTTCGTTTGGTCGTCGGTTTGTGGGTGGTATGTCGTGGAGAATAGTAGCTTGATCCCGAGCTTGGCGCATAAGGTCTTCCAAAAGTAACTCAAGAACTTGACGTCGCAGTCTGAGACAATAGTCTTTGGTACTCCATGTAGGCACAAGATTTCCCTACAAAAAAGATTTGCAACATGTGAAGCATCATCTATCTTGTTGCAAGGAATGAAATGAGCCATCTTACAGAATCGGTCCATGACAACAAACATAGAATCCTTTCCATTTCTATTTCTAGGCGAACCAAGCACCAAATCCATGCTAATATCTTCCCTTGTGTGTTATGGAATTGGAAGTGGTGTATATAAACCATGAGATTGAGCTTTGGCCTTAGCTTTGTGACATGTTGAACATCAGTTATTTAAGCGTGAGACGTTGCGGAACATCTTGGGCCAAAAATAGTTCCTGGACATCATAGCAAATGTCTTGTCGCGTCCAAAGTGTCCCATTAGTCCTCCTCCATGTGCCTCTTGCAAAAGTAACAAATGAAGAGAAGACTCGGGGATGCATAGTTTGTTAGCTCTCATAAGATAATCATCTTTGATGTAATAGCGTTCCCAAGATGTATGCGTCAAACATTTGGCATATGGAATAGCAAAACGAGGATCATGCGCATACAAGTCTTTTATGTGCTCAAAAGCAATGACATTCAATTCAAGTTTGTAACAAGCATGCATATGCGGGAAAGAGCGTCCGCCACAACATTGTCATTACCCTTGATGTACTTGATGACATAAGGAAATGACTCAATGAATTCACTCCATTTAGCATAACGATTGTTCAACTTAGTTTGACCCTTAAAGTACTTAAGTGTTTCATGATCGATGTGAAGAGTGAACTCATGAGGACGGAGATAATGCTCCCAAACATGCAAGACTCTTACGAAAGCATAAAGCTCTTTATCATAAATGGGATAATTGAGTTGCGCTCCAGAAAGTTTTTCACTAAAAAAGGTTATGGGGCACCTCTCTTGCATTAACACACCTCCTATGCCATAACCACTAGCATCACAATGTATCGCAAAAGGTTTATCAAAGTTGGGCAAAGCAAGTAAAGGAGCACGTGTAAGTAAATTCTTAAGCTCGTTGAATGCGGCATCTTCAGATGGTCCCCAAACAAAGGGTGCATTATTCTTGCTCAAAGCATGTAATGGTAAATCAATGGTGCTAAAATCCTTCACAAATCTACAGTAAAAACCGGCTAAACCAAGAAAAATGTGCACTTGTTGTAAGTTGGTTTGTTGGGGCCAAGTTTTAATAGCTTTGATCATAGATTCATCTACATGAACACCCTTAGAAGACACAACGAGACCCAGGAAAACAAGCTTATCATCACCGAAAAGGCATTTGTCCATATTAGCATAAAGTCGCTCTTTCCTGAGGGTTTGCAACATGGTTCTAAGGTGGTTGACATGATCTTTAAGAGATTTGTTAAAAACAAGGATATCGTCAAAATAGACTAGAACAAATACACCAATATAGGGTCGAAGAACAAAATGCATGAGTCGCACGAAAGTACCGGGTGCTTCGGATAACCCATTGGCATAACAAGCCATTCATATAAGCCAAATTTGGTCTTAAATGCGGTTTTCCATTCATCACCTTCTTGGATGCGTATTTGATAATAGCCACTTTTAAGATCAATCTTAGAGAAAATTGCGGCTCTGCTAAGCTCATCTATCATATCATCTAGGTGTGGAATGGGGTAATGATAATGCACGGTAGTAGCATTGATAGGACGGGAATCGAAACACTGCGATATGTACCATCTTTCTTTGGAATAAGGATTACCGGGACGGCACAAAGGCTCAAGCTTTCACGTACTTGTCCGTTGCCGATGAGTTGTTGTACTTGCCATTGGATTTCCTTGGTTTCCTCAGGATTGACACGATATGGCTCCTTGTTAGGAAGGGGTGCTCCGGGTATCAGGTCGATGTGGTGTTCGATGCCACCTAGAGGAGGTATACCCGGAGGTAGCTCGTCGGGGAAAACATCTTGAAATTCCTACAATAGAGAAAATAACACTAAAGGGAGATTGTGAGAGTTGTTATTTTTTGGAGCCTCGTCCTTGCACAAAAGGACATAGTGCATGAGGTTCTCACACACTTCTCTCATCTCACATTTGGTGGAAAATAATACTAAGTTCTTGTCATTCATCGTGGAAGCACTCGATTTGGGCTTGTGGCACTCACTCTCTTTTGGGTGGTTCGCTCTCTCACTATTCTCTCCATGATGGGTCGCTTGCTTGGCGGCGATCACTTGGCTTGGAGACATAGGTCGTAGCACATATTCCTTGCCATTCATTTTGAAGCTATAGTAATTTGTACGCCCGTTGTGGATGACACCTCGGTTAAATTGCCATGGCCGTCCCAGGAGGAGGTCGCAAACGGACATTGGAGCGAGATCACACTCCAAAGTGTCTTCGTATGCTTTGATTTTGAAAGATACTTCCACTGTATGGTCGACATGGATAGTGCCGGAGTCGCTAAGCCATTGAACCTTGTAGGGATGTGGGTGCTTCATCTTGACTAATTGGAGTTTGGATCAAAGTTCTTCACTTGCTAAGTTATGGCAACTCCCTCCATTGATGATGACCTTGACAGCCTGTCCATTGATGCCGGCCTTGGTGTGGAAGATATGGCATCTTTGGTCCTCATCTTGTTGTTGTTGAAGAGTCAAGACCATGGAGATAACAAGAGCGGGGCTTGAGTCTTCGTCACACAAAACATTATTATCGTCATCATTGTTCACTTGCCGCTGTATGACCACATTCTCAAGGGCTTCCATTTCTCCTTCACTCATGGTGTCATATGTACCATCATCGTTGAAGATCATGGTGCGCTTGTTTGTACATTCAAAGGACTTGTGGCCGCGGCTGCCACATGTGAAGCATTTGAAGGAACTTGTCTTGACGGTCTCATCAGTCGGAGTAGATGATGATGAAGCTCTCGGCTTAAAGTTGCTTGTAGTTCGAGCATGCCTTGAGGTTGTTGAAATTTTCTTGAAACTTGACTTGTCGCCGTTGCTTGTAGATGGCTTGATTGAGGTAGAAGGTGTTGGAGTTATTGAAGCTTGGGTGTTGGAGAAACCGTAGCTCTTGGATGAGAACATGGCATATTTGAAGTCATCTTGCACTTGGCGTTCCTCCTTGGTAGCTTGATGCACTAGCTCGATGAGGTTCGAATATGGTTGGAAGTCGGCTATATTGTTGATTGGATGGTTGAGTCCGTTCAAGAAATGTGCCATAGTTTGCTCATCATCTTTCGTGACATTCGCTCTTATCATGGCAATGTCCATTTCCTTGAAGTATTCTTCAACACTCTTTGTTCCTTGCTTGAGGAGTTGGAGTTTCTTGAAGAGGTCGTGATTGTACTCGGTTGGGACAAAACATGCTCTCATGACATCCTTCATTTGCACCCAAGTAGTGACGGGTGGTTCACCTCTTGCCTCACGGCGCTCAATGACTTGTTCCCACCAAATGAGGACATAGTCTTGGAACTCAAGGGATGCCATCGCAATCTTCTTATCTTTCTCATAGTTGTGCAAACGGATGATTTAGTCAACCTTCAATTCCCATGATAGGTACTCTTCGGGGTCATTGCTTCCATTGAACTTGGGCATGGTGAACTTTATCTTGCCGTAGCGTTGCTCTTCATTGTGTTGGGGTCGGTGATGCTGACGTCCTTGATGAGGAGAATTGTCTCCCTCAACTTGCTCTTGTCTTGGAGGATTTTCATTGTCTTCTCGCTCTTGTTGAACATGAGTTGCTTGTCGAGCTTGAGGAACTTGACGATGCACTCTTGATTGAAAAATCCTCTATTGAACTCCTTTGCGAAGCGCTTCTTGTTGCTCATGAGCTTGTCGGTTGCACGTGGCGATGGCTTGACTTGAATCTCAGAGGGCACGTTGCGCCTCAAGTGCTTGAGCTTCACATATTTGTTGTTCTTGATGTTGTTCCTCGGCATCTTGTGCATCTTGGTGTTGTCGCGCTCGTTCTTCCTCTTCTTGATGGCGTTGGTGTTGTCGTTCTCATGCTTGCGAGAAAGTACCTTGGTTTTGATAGTGTCGTTGCTCTTGAGAGGTGTTGCCGTGTAGAGGATTGCGATTTTCTTGACGGTCTTGGCACGCGGTACGACGAAGAGTATTTGATGTCGGGTTACTTGAGCCGGAGATGGTGTCGTTAGAGTGTCGGCTTGAGCGGCTACATCTTGAGTAGGACGAAGTGGAAGAAGAGCGGTTGAGCAACAAGGCACGAATCTTGTCCATTCTTGTGTCATTCTCTTGTTTGTGGTCGTCGAGCTTGTTGTCGAAGTAGTCTCTTGTACGTTGCTTAGAGAGTCGCAAGTCGGTAGTGAGGTTTTCGATGCGTTCATTCATTGTTTGTTGCTTTTGAGGCAAAGCTTGTTGTGCACCAAAGAGGTGGCTCTTGGTGACGTAGGAGGACATGTTGTCATCTTGCTCGATGAAGAGTGGGTTGGTAGAAGTACTTGGCCTATCCATCATTCCAAGAAAATATGTGAGTGGGAGAAAGATAAGAACTTATACCAAATGTACCTTGACCAATGTTGAAGATGGATCAAAGATCACTCAAATCTGGAACAAGGAAATAGAACAATTTGTACCAATTCTTGTCGGGTTCTCACACCTACACAAGTAAAAGCTTATAGTGGAGCTCGATTAGGATGGTGGCACAAAAATGATGCAATTGATAGTGAGATTCAATAATGTGGAAAAAGACTCACAAGTTTGTAATGTAACAAGTAGACCAATAGCAAGATGTGGTACATGGAAACACACACGCAAATAGATAAGTGGGGTCGTGCAACCAAGGAATGAGCCAAAATGTGGAATCCATGAAAATGCACTTGTTGCACAACTCTAGAGAGACGCTAGCATGATTGCACAATAGGCAGATACAAACTTGTGCACAACCTACTAAGCAAAAATGCAACGACTTCTATCCCAAGTATGCTATATTTCTATGATATTATCCAAGATGATCTAGTATGACAATCTTAGTGTGGTATGATGCTTTCTTGCTTAAAAGCTCTTTTCTTATCTTTTCTCTTTGCTTAGAAACTTGTTTGGCTCTTTATATTTTGAGCTCTTTTCTCATGCAAACCTTCACGAACCAACATAGCAATTGTGTATGCGAGGACAACTTTGTGACACAAAAGATGATACCAAGATATGGACCAATGATATGATATGATATGTATGCAATGGGAAGTATGATCACTAATGTGCACAAGTGACGTTGCCGGCAATACTCAATGGCTACTCTCGATGGGTAAGTGACGCAAAAGGAAGGCTATGGGGGGTTATCAATGCAATGGCAAGAAATACACAATGGGTTGTCGCGGTTACTGTACTTGCTTACGGTTGAGATTGTCAAAATGATGTGATTGTTGTCGATGTCGTAGTGCACATTCTTCAGTATGTTGGCGAAATGCCGCTGCACCATAGTCGAAGTTGTCGAAGTAGTGGAAGTCGTCGAAGATGCACAGACTTTCTATCTAGGTCGGAAGTTCCGGGCAAGACGGAAGGTCTGGGGTCCGGAGGTTCCACGTGGCCTACTTGCTTTCTCAGCCCTCCTGGGCCGCAAATTGTTCAAGGTGAGAGCGATGCATTCGCTTGCCCAAAAAATGTAGTAGGAAATGGGATGTAAATTTTAAAAACACAACAAACCGACAATTAGTTTCAAATAACTTTTTTTAAGATTTCGAGATTTTGAATTTAATTGTTTTTTTGTGGGGAAAATTATGTTGGATCTTAAATTGATATAAATTTATTATTTTTAAATTAGTTTGAACATGATTCGAAATTTTAGGATTAAAAACAGTTTGGACCACACCAAAATATAAAAAAAATTGTTGAATTTTTAACCGTGCCAGAATGTGGGCTGTAAGGGTAACAGAAAGAATATGCACATCAAAAAAATCCTTAAGAATTAGCCAATGGGCTGTACATTTATTAGCAATAATGGCAGATGTGTTGTATGTTGTTTTCCACATATTTGAGGCTAACTTGTGGGCCTACTAGGTTGATGCGTACGGTTTCCTAAAAGAAGGTTGACCCGCACGCAAGGCCATGTCAACCTAGTTAACACACGAGAGTAGTGACTATTGGATGTCCATCCAATGGTCGTGGTGCTTCTTCAATCTCTGCTCTTCCTACTCCAGCTGCTCAAACCAGCGTTGGCCGGACTGCCTGCTCGCTCCTCCCGTGGTTAGCTGTGCTGCTGCGCAGGCCTCACCGCCCCACCCTACTCCCATCACTGGCCTGGCCATCCCTCTACTCACCCATGATACATCTTCGTCGTATCTATAATTTTTGATTGTTCCATACCAATATTCTACAACTTTCATATACTTTTGGCAACTTTTTATACTATTTTTGGGACTAACATATTGATCCAGTGCCCAATGCCAGTTCCTGTTTGTTGCATATTTTTGTTTCGGAGAATATCCATATCAAACGGAGTCCAAACGGGATAAAAACTGACAGAGATTTTTTTGGAATATATATGATTTTTGGGAAGAAAAATCCACGCGAGATGGTGCCCGAGGTGGCCACGAGGCAGGAGGGCGCGCCTGCCCCCCCAGGCGCGCCCCTGATCCTCGTGGGCCACCCGTAAGGCGGTTGGTGCCCTTCTTTCGCCGCAAGAAAGCTAATATCCGGATAGAGATCGTGTCAAAATTTCATCCCAATCGGAGTTACGGATATCCGGGAATATAAGAAACGGTGAAAGGGAAGAATCGGAGAACACAGAAACAGAGAGAGACAGAGAGATAGATCAAATCTCGGAGGGGCTCTCGCCCCTCCCTTGCCATGGAGGCCATGGACCAGAGGGGAAACCCTTCTCCCATCTAGGGAGAAGGTCAAGGAAGAAGAAGAAGGAGTCTGGCTCTCTCCTCCTCACTTTCGGTGGCACCGGAGTGCCACCGGGGGCCATCATCATCACCGCGATCTACACCAACACCTCCACCATCTTCACCAACATCTCCATCACCTTCCCCCTCTATCTACAGCGGTCCATTCTCCCGCAACCCGCTGTACCCTCTACTTGAACATGGTGCTTTATGCTTCATATTATTATCCAATGATGTGTTGCCATCCTATGATGTCTGAGTAGATTTTTGTTGTCCTATCGGTGGTTGATGAATTGCTATGATTGATTTTATTTTACTTGTGGTTATGTTGCTGTCCTTTGGTGCCCATCATATGATTGCGCGCGTGGATCACACCCTAGGGTTAGTTGTATGTTGATAGGACTATGTATTGGAGGGCAATAGTGATAGAAGCTTCAACCTAGCATAGAAATTGATGCATACGGGATTGAAGGGGGACCAATATATCTTAATGCTATGGTTGGGTTTTACCTTAATGAACATTAGTAGTTGCGGATGCTTGCTAATAGTTCCAATCATAAGTGCATAGAATTCCATGTCAGGGATGACATGCTAGAAGTGGCCTCTCCCACATAATACTTGCTATCGGTCTAGTAAAGTAGTCAATTGCTTAGGGGAAATTTCGCAACTCCTACCACCACTTTTCCACACTCGCTATATTTACTTTATTGTTTCTTTATCTAAACAGCCCCTACTTCTTATTTATGTACTCTTTATTATCTTGCAAACCTATCCAACAACACCTACAAAGTACTTCTAGTTTCATACTTGTTCTAGGTAAAGCGAATGTCAAGCGTGCATAGAGTTGTATCGGTGGTCGATAGAACTTGAGGAAATATTTATTATACCTTTAGCTCCTCGTTGGGTTCGACAGTCTTACTTATCGAAAACTGTTGCGATCCCCTATACTTGTGGGTTATCATGACCTTTTTCTGGCGCCGTTGCCGGTGAGCAATAGCGTGGGGTGAATATTCTCGTGTGTGCTTGTTTGCTTTATCACTAAGTAATTTTTATTTGCTGTTCTTAGTTGTTCTCTATCTTTAGTTATGGATATGGAACACGAAATACCAAAAAAATTAGGTGTACTTGCTACTCATGCAGATGGGGAACCTCCTAAAACCCTCGATGCTGGTTATGTGAAAAATATTGTGTACTACTTTAGGGATCAACGTAATGGGAGTAACGTTGGATCAACGTGAATACTTTAGGGATTACCGCTTGACACAAAAATGGAAACTATTATGGGATCAAATTCATATATTGCATTGGTATGCTAGGCAACTTTGCTTGAGATATGATTATACTTGTTGCTCTAAGGTGAAGGCTCCACACCTTCGCTTTTCATGTGAATTTAATGATAATGAAACCTTAGCTTCTTATGCTAATGGTATATATGATTGCTATGATGTGGAACAAATGGAAGAATTTGTTGCTTTTATGGGTGCTTATGAAATTGAATCTATGTTTAAAGAGTTTGAAGATTTTGATGATGCTGTTTATAGACCTGAAAATTTAGCTATCCTGAAATATTGTTATGAGAATTATGAATACAATTATGAAATTAATGCACTTATTGAAGAACAAAAGGAGGAAGAGCGGATTAGCTACCTGTGACCACCTTCTAATGAGAGTAACTCTTCAACTCATACATTGTTTTGATCCCGTTGATTCTTTTGAAATATCCCTTTTTGATGATGCTTGCTATGCTTGTGGCCAAGATGCCAATATGAATTATGCTTATGGAGATGAACTTTCTATAGTTCCTTATGTTAAACATGAAATTGTTGCTATTGCACCCATGCATGATAGTCCTATTATCTTTTTGAATTCCCCCGACTACACTATATCGGAGAAGTTTGCCCTTATTAAGGATTATATTGATGGGTTGTCTTTTACTACTACACATGATGATTTTGATGAATATAATATGCATGTGCTTGCTGCTCCTACTTGCAATTATTATGAGAGAGGAACTATATCTCCACCTCTCTATGTTTCCAATATTATAAAATTGCAAGAAACTGTTTATACTATGCATTGGCCTTTACTTTGTGCGCATAAATTGTTCTTTTATGACATGCCGATGCATAGGAAGAGAGTTATACTTCGTCATTACGTGATATATGTTACATTGTGCTCACCACTAAATTACAAATCATTGTTTATTAAAATTGGGATCAGTGCTAGCCTTGAACTTTGTTCATGCTCATGGAAACTTTGTGAATCTCGATTACAGAAATTTTCCAATAAAAATAATTATCCACTTTTACAATTCCATTGTATTATAAAAATAATGTGCCAAGGTTTGCCTTTAGGATGTTTACATTTGCTTAATGGTTTGTACGGTGCAGCACAGAAACTTTGGCTGTAGTGCGCAATTTTACATTTTTAGCATGAACGTCAAATGGTTCTGATTATTTTTGTACTGTCTTACCATACAAATTGTTTATTTTTACTTATTTTGGTAGAATTTTTCAAGTAACAGAAGTATGGTGAATGTTCAGATTATTACAGACTGTTCTATTTTAGACAGATTCTGTTTTTGATGCATAGTTTGCTTGTTTTGATGAAACTATCAATTTATATTAGTGGATTAAGCCATGGAAAATCTATATTACAGTAGACACAATGCAAAAACAAAATATGAATTGCTTTGCAACAGTACTTAGAGTAGTGATTTGCTTTATTATACTAACGGATCTTATCGAGTTTTCTGTTGAAGTTTTGTGTGGATGAAGTGTTCGATGATCGAGAAGGTCTTGATATGAGAAGAAGGAAGAGAGGAAAGATCTCAAGCTTG